>NW_024467338.1:0-171088 GCF_000600275.1 Aspergillus ruber CBS 135680 | reverse complement strand
AAAAATGTATATTAGTACTAATTAAGTACTTACAATTACTTATAGCATCAAGTGCCATTAATTCGTTTAACAGAGGGAGCTCCAGATAGTCTTGCTTCGGACTATATTGAATATACTACATGCGTACCTGATTATCCTAAGACAAGCGCCCATGGATATTCCTATATTGTTGAGAAAAAAGACTCTTTACATGGAAATGAGAGTATTAAGACAATCCTTGATGAGGTTCGTGAGAGGTACTTGTTAAGTGATTGGAATATATTGATTAAGTACTTGGCAGGTGCAATACTCTAAAGATGAGGTCTCAAGGAAAAATATATATTGTGCATTTTTAAGAGCCCCAGTGCTAAAAGTTCGATTGAAATGTTCAGGAGTAAAGATATGTGAATATCTATCTTCTGGTTTGAAATCAATCACTCATACATCATATAATAATAACATCTGGTCTCAAATGCGACAAGCACAACAAGCCGTTGATTTGACTGAGCCAGATCAAAATCGAAGGAATACATACACGTAAGTACTATACTAATATTTAGAGAGCACTATTTATGTGCTTGACATGTGCATGCTAAGTCATTCTAGGTTTTATTATTCAGTTATGAGTCGTTTTGCAAGCCAAAAAGGATGTCTACAACAACTTGATACCTGTAGTCCAGGCATTCAATACCATCGGGAACCAGTAAGTGCTTGTCAAGTACACATAAAGCACATATCAGGTGCTTATCTCATATGACTAGGATGTGAATGGTGAATTGATACCCTTCGTTGGATGTGTTCATTATCTCAATAACCCTCGATATCATTTTTACCGCCGGCTTCTAGGAAGTCAACTGAATGTTGAGCTCCTAAAGGGGTTATTTGACAATAATATCAATCCCATGCCAGAAGAATGTAACATGATACTACATCAAAAAACGAGGCGCTTAAAATGTGGTAGGTTACTGCTTACTTAGTATATATAAAGTGCTTTTCTGAACAATTTTTATACAGGGATCAACCACCCACAAGGATCTGGAGCCTTACTTAAACTAGGCTGTGATGTTTATTTTTATTTACTGCTTCCTATTGATCAAAAAAGCTGTCCTTACTATGTCTTTCTTTCACAAGGTGTTCATCAACATCCACCACCACCATTAACTAAGACCCCAGCACGAATCATTCAGCGTCTTGAAAAAATCATTTTCAATACTCTCACGCCTGATATGACAACATGTAAGTGCTTTTAAAGCATTTGCCTACTATAATACAAGTACTAATCAATCATTAGCCACATTTTTAAAGTCCCCTGGTCTTCAGCAGTTCTGCCATGAAAACAATGCATTTACCTTAGCAGACGTTCATCAAAGTTTGAATAACACTGATCGGGTTACTGCTATAATTCAAAGACAGAAGCTTTTACATTTTCCAGAAGGGCAGCACTATAATGGAGTTGCCTTTGAAATGCAGATAAATCCTCAGATCAAGGTATGTACTTTGCAAGCACTTCTTTAATACCTTCAGGGTATTAATTTATTATTCTAGGAATATATTCAGGCAAAGTATCAAGATGAGAGTGAATTTATGTTAATCTGTGCATTGAAGGAGCAATTAGAGCTCCTTATAACACTCAAGTCATTTGAAGTTGATATGTCTTATAAGCGGCTCAAGGCTGCTAAATTAAATGAAGTTGTCTTTACAACTTATTTACCAAACCATGGCAAAAGTAAGTACTTACTACTTGATAGGCACTTCATAAGCACTAATACAGTGAAAAATAACTTCAGTCATTACCTTAGTTCGAGTGTTCACCAATCAAGAGACCCCAATTGGATACTATCGACTCTTTAAAAGAGTCTTTCAGGTTATTGCTAATGTAACTGGGCAATCAGTTCACTTCTCGCATATCCATCAAGAAGGCTTTCAAGGAATCGTTTGTGACATGGACAATAAACAAACAAGTGGTAAGTAAAATTTATGTGGAAGCCTTAGTACATGATAAATGCTAATCTAGTGCTTTTTAAGGGCTTGGAAAGTACTTATATGAGCTTGATCCTTCGCGTACTACTGAAGAACATCTTCGTAGTACTATAGTCTTTTGCCAGGTCCACTTTCATCGAAATATTACCAAGGCTGTTGGAAATCATCCCAATCAGCATGGGATCCGTCAAAGAATGGCAGGTTTATTAACCTGTAAATCTATGGAGGACTATTATAAATTACTTGATTTATTGCAAGGTGAGTACTGGTTAGTGCTTGATAAATGCTATTTTAGCACCTCTACTAACAACAAACCTAGCACATGAGACTGATAATGTCTTTCACTGGGCACAACACAAGCGAGATCCAGTAATTGCAGCTGGGTTAAACAAATACTGCTCATTAATTCCATCTGAACATTGGCATTTTATCCGAAACTCAACAAATACTGCAGAGCAAACTCATAATAAATCCTATGCCTTTGGAAGACAGCAATTGCTACTGCCTGCAGTAAAAAGGTATTTAGTTTATGTCTTTCTAGCACTTTATAAGTACTTATAATCTTCTAGTGCCTGGCTTCTTGATAAGCGAGATATTCAACAGTACCTTGGACGTGAAACCTTTGGCATATTTCATACCAATCGGACAGCTAATATGGAAACTAATTATTTGCGTCATATGCAACGGGATTGTAAGTACTACATTATGCACCTTGTACTAAAGAAGTGCTTGACTGTTGTTTAATAATTGTTCTAATTAATATATATTAGTCTCCCGCAAGCGGCAACACCCATCCAGTTCACCTACTGTGGATGATGATAATGTTCAATTACCAAATGCTTCCGGTATAATATCACCATCTTTAAGGCATGAACAATCATCACCTTCAGTAAGGCAATCTTCCATTCATGAACGATCATTATCAAGGCAATCCTCAAGCCGTGGAAGAACTCCAACCCGGTAAGCGCTAATCAAGTACCTAATAAATGTCATAGGATACTAATTGAGAATTAAGGTCCTCTTCATCTGCACTTCGACGGGTTGCTTCTGCAAACATAGAAGTTCAACAGGCTCAACTTGATATTGAAAAGGCAAAAGTTGAGATTGAAAGAGAAAGATTGAAGCTTGAACAAGAACGGGTAAAGCTTGCAAGAGAACAGGCTGAGGTTCGACAACTTGAATTGCAGAATTTAGAACGTGAGAGAGAATTATACAAAAAATAACAAAGGAGATATTACTCAGGTCCATTAAACACTTTAAAAGGTTCTTTTTTAATGTTTAAAAACAGATTATCCATTCTATAAACATATCTATTGCAAGCACCATCTATTACTCTGCATCAGTTGGAAATGAATTTGGGTCGAAATGACAAAAGTTATCACAACAATCCTCATTTTTGCAGCAGCCTAAGCACTTAATAAGCATATATCAAGCTTTCAAAAAACTTTTTTACTTACCCTTTGCTCTCAATCCCTTTGCTGCACAACTAACACATGGAACAGCATGGCCATTGTCCCTGCACCAACGTTGCATAGCAGCACATGATACCTGAGCACTTATCAGACATAAAAAGGTATAAAACAAGTGCTTTCAAGGTACTTACAGTGCCCTTCTTCGTGAGAGGGAATGGCGGCTTGGCATGACCAGGGGGTGTGGTGGCCCTGGCGGGCTCGGGATGAGTGGACTCTGAAGGGCTGGGGACAGGCTCAGGAGGGCCTTCAATAATATTCTTGAAGAACTCTGTTGAAGTCCTTTGTAAGTGCTTGGAAAGTGCCTGTAAAGTAGTTGAAATATACTTACTAACTGCTACCTTCACTGCCTCTGGTTTGGGCCGTCCAGTTCCAGGACTCGCAACATTAACGTTATGGTAGTGTTTCACATGGTAACGCAGGTCATTGGTCCCAGGAAATGCTTTCTAAGTACATAGTTAGCATCAGAAAAATAATAAATAAGTGAAATTAAGAATCTTACTTTTCCACGAATACAGTCTTCCACACGACAGAACAGCTCATCGACATGAATGACAGTCTCCTCATGCTCTCCCTATGCACTTGTTAAGCGCTTTTCAAGCAATAATATAGCATTTATTTAGTACCTCCTTGATCAGAGGTAGCGGCAGGGTTCCAGCAGGCACATGGGCGAGATAGGCTTTGTACGCGGGCTGCTCTCATTAATAATGTATTTATTAATTGCTTCTTAAGCACATGGTTGATATTTCCTTACCACATCTGCAAGTGTAGAAGGCATTATGACGGCAGAAATGGGGACAGTGTATCAATTGCGTAGGCAGATAAAGGATTTCAACATAAGACAGAGTGTAATTTTGGGGCGCCTTCAGTGTTGTGGATCATGTGATTTAGCGGGGCTCGGTAAGGTAACTCCGGGGCTCTCCGAGAAATAAAGCGGGGCGCTCCGACCTATGCACTCCATATATGCACTTGACTTGTACGTGATTGTCGGAATATAGAGGTTCCTTACCGAACAGTACTAACTGATGCCTGATCAATGCCTCGCCGACTCAATCAGCAGCTGCACCATTTCCCAAGTGCATTCTCAATCGCATGGTATGTTATACTTCTCACATCCTCCTTCTTCCTCTCATCCAGCGGATCCTCTACACTAACCTCATCAACATCAGCGTCCCTCTTCAATAGAAACTGTCACAGGCTCAATAGCTAGAAGATATTAACGAATTGATATTCCTATCTAAACCAACTAGTAGCCATCGACGAGAATATCGAATCTGGAGAAGAAAAGAAAATAAGAGGCAAGTCTATTTACGTGAAGAAGTCCCATATGGTTGTGTGTGGTCTCGCTAAGCAGCTTGTTTGTCTTGATTGCTTCCATGGTATTGTTTGCCGTGGTGATGATGTTTGCTGATGACGGCGCTGGGCTGAGCCGTTACAGAAACCCTACCATCTCAGCCTTTCCCTCCTCAGCCGCCAGTATAAGAGCCCCCATCCCCTTCAAAATAGCCCCATACTCCAATAACAGCGCCACCATATCTGCACACCCAAGTTCAGCAGTAGCAGCAATGACAGTTTTACACTCATAGACCCGGTTCCGATTCGGATCCGCCCATGTTCTAAACAAAATCGCGCCATCTCCAGAACATTATTAGTAGCGACTGTGCTGAGAATATCCCCGTATCAGGGTATGACGTAGTCGATGTCGATTGCCCCGGCTTCAATGATGAGTTCATGACTTTTCCCAGGTACCGCGTTGCGCGATGAAGGTCACGACGGGGTTGACCACTTTTGTTTCTGGAGTGACAGCAGGTGACGATGGCGGAGGGGCTATGGTAGTTTGCTGCAGCCATTAAGGTGGAAAGAGGGGGGATATGATCTGGAGTGATGGATGCTCGTTGTTGGAGGACATTGTCGGGGGTGACTGGCTGGCGGGACTCGCAGATGGAAGGAAGCTCATCATCTAGTCTCGACCTGATTGTATCCTCGAGACTGGTACCGGCCACCATGGTTCTTCGTGTTTGTGATCGTGATATGGTTTAGGGGGTGGCAGTGGTTTCTTGATTATGAGTAGTGAGGATGGTTGTGAAAAAAAATCATTGAATATGATTGCAATAAATAGGACCAAGAATTGTGCGAGTAGACAGAGTATAGGTGAGAGAAAGAAAGCGAATTTGGTCCGAGATGCGTGGCAGTGCGCTTTGTCCTGCCTGCCTCAGTCTCACCGAGTGTGACGGCTTGACATCTTGACGTTGTGTATACGGTTCGACGCTACGTATGAGACCAATGATGATAGATCAAACCGACATGGGTGGAACCCTGTCGTCCAGTAGTCATAAAAACCCCTTCATCCTCTAGCTGGGTTTCCTTTTCTTTTCTTTCTCCAGACTCAATATTCTCGTCAATGGCTGCAAAAAATAAGAACTAAAGCTAGTTCAAAAGGATGGAAATGTGTTTAATGGTTTTCTTTCAACCCAACCACGAGGGGATAACGAGTTTCAATCCGTCTGCCAGCCATGGGTGATCAAGGTTGAATGGTATATCCAGACCGTGGTCTCCCGGATATAAAGACAACTGCACTTTTGTCTTGAGATCCTGCTCCAAAACCTTCTGTACGAACTTTTCAGACCCTTCCACTGGGACGACTGAGTCCTGTAGTCCGTGAATGATGAACAGAAGCAGGGTCTTGTCTCCTGCATTCAATCTTTCCAGAGGTAATAATTTTGTAGCTCTTCCAAAATAGTCAAGAAATCGACCATGTTCCATCATAGCACCTATGATTGGAAACCGCGACAAGGTGGGATCAGAGGCTACAACGCTGCCAGTTGTACATTTCGCCAGGTGATTGTCGATGGTAGACTCTGGATACTGAGAACCATTCGGGTTGCTGTTGGGGGGTTCGGGCTTGGTGAAACCGGGGGATTGTGGGTCAAATGACGGGAATTCTCCGATACAAGCCCTGGTCTCTGCCGCATGGCCCATAGCAAAATCCACACTGAGCCATCCTCCCACAGACTTATCAGAAAAAGTATTTTACGGCACGAGGAGACTGGGAGATTGTTCCCCACTCACCAGCACTGTCGCCAACGGTCATCAACTGACCCGAATTTGCGCTTATCGTGGTGGTGGTGGCCCACTCCAGAGAGTTAGGCATCTCAGTATGTAACCATGTCCACAGGTCATCTAGGCCATCGAGAATATCCAGCCCAGTCGATTCGGGGATGAACCGATAATCGGGGAGAAAATAATGGCTTTCTTGACAACCGCCAATTCCAGAACCCAGTTTGGGAACCACAGTTCAAACAAGCTCGCACCGCTGACATCTTTCATGAGAATGTCAATGTTATGAGTCTCTGAGTAGTAGCCAGTGCGAGGCCATTGACAATACATACATAGCCGCCGCCATGAAATCGTACGATAGAGGGATAGGTGCCAGGAGATAATCCTCGAGGTATCAAGATATCAACGGGGATTCCGACCTCTACCGTCTTGTAATTTGTGGAAAAGACATTGAATTGGTCAAATTTGCTCATCTTGATGTTAACTTGTGAGATAGTGGTAGAAACAGTGATGATATTGTTGATACTATATAATTCTGGGGCTGGAGATATAAATAATGTACGTAGTTAAACTAAAATTGACCCGTAACTGGACAGTTCGTATTATAAATTTGGCTGACAAACAATTGACAACTAGAAAGTGCTATACTTGAACACGCGATTTTCCCATACAGTTTGGGCCCCGGTTTTGATCATTATTAATATAGATAACTCGGGATGAATTGTGGAGCCATCACATCGGCCTCTCAACCGGCTTCCATCTACAAGTCCTTAGCCGCGCATCCCCCCCATAAGTTAGACCTAGTTATAGGGGTGGTGTGACGGAAGAATTTCCATATTGAATGACAGAACTCACCTAACTGCATGGCTATGACAATGAAGAATAAGGCATGGGAACGCACTGAACTAGGGAATGACCTCTCTGTTTCTATACAGGAAGGCAGTGAGCATCTTCAGCAGCTTATACACAGCTTGAGCAGCTTAGTAATGATGATGCACCACGCCAGCGAGCTCGGCCACACTGTAGTGGCTGTGGGACTATTGAACATGCTATAAGAGATTTTCCTAATAAATAGCTATATGATTAACTAGGGGAAATCTCATTCAGTCATACTCGATGGTGTTGGTGGTTGAAAAGCTTCAAAAAGAATAGTTGCGGCAAAGATTCGCACTTCGGCCGTATTCGCCGCTTGCCCGTGGGATACGTTAGATAATATAACTTGATGATGTGGACTCTCTCTAAACCGGCCAAATTATCATGTTATCTTTAATACGGCTTAGCGAGACCGCACTGATATACTCGAAATTGGGATGGTGGACATGCGGAAGCGCGGATCTTGATAGGAGTGAATCTTAAAAGGTTCGGAGACTTGTTCACTTCGAAAACGTAATGATGATGGTTCAGGGAGTTGTTCAACAGACAAAGGACATCATTACAAATCAAGGCATTGACTTCTAATATACTATTTTGGGGGACTCCAATCCCGGATAATGAAAGAAGACCAAACCAATTCTTTATCTTCATTGTTCCAATATCCTCCAAAATGCCCAAAGCCTTTACTCCCATTAGGGTTGGTTCAATGGACCTTTCCCATCGCATTGCGATGGCACCCATGACCCGATTCCGTGCCGATGATGCTCATGTTCCCCTCCCCATAATGAAAGATTACTATCAGCAGCGTGCTGTAGTGTTTAGAAGTTTGATCATCACCGAAGCCACCTTTATTTCTCCCCGAGGCGGTGGCTACGACAATATACCCGGAATTTACAATGACGATCAGATCGCCATGTGGCGAAAGGTGACAGATGCCGTCCACGCCAAAAGATCATACATCGTTCTCCAGCTGTGGGCGTTGGGCCGCGCTGCAGATCCCTCTGTCCTGGGACGTGAACAGCTCCCCGTTGTCTCGAGCAGTGCGACTCCAATGGCGCCCAAGCACCCAGTGCCGCGAGCTCTGAATGAGTCTGAGATTCACGAATTCATTCAGGACTATGCGCAGGCTGCTAAAAATGCTATTAAAGCCGGCTTTGACGCCGTCGAGATCCACGGCGCAAATGGCTACTTGATCGACCAGTTCACCCAGGACACATGCAACACCCGCACCGACAAATGGGGCGGAAGCGTCGAGAACCGCTCTCGCTTCGCCCTCGAAGTAACGAAAGCAGTTGTTGACGCTATCGGCCCCGAACGGACAGGAATTCGACTCAGTCCGTGGAGCTCTTTCCAAGGAATGCGCATGAAAGATGTCATCCCGCAATTCACCCACCTAGCCAAGGAGCTCGCCAAGTTCAAGCTTGCCTATATACATTTGGTCGAATCCCGCGTCTCTGGACCCGGAGATGCGCCCGAGTCTGCCGATAAGCTTGATTCCTTCCTGCAGGCCTATGGAAAGGCTAGCCCAGTGATTTTGGCGGGTGGCTACACTGTGAATAAGATTGATGAGGCGCTCGAGAAGACGTATAGTGATTATGACGTTATTGTTGGTATTGGGCGGTATTTCACTTCTAATCCGGATTTGATCTATCGGATTAGACAAGGCATTCCTTTGCGGCCATATGACCGCGAACACTTTTACACACCGAAGGATCCATGTGGTTATATTGACTATGACTTTTCTCGTGAGTGGGAGTGTTGCGAGGCGAATGATGGAGGCTGTCAGCCGTGAGTCGTGAATATGTATAACTAGTTCTAGGACAAAGTATACCTTATTTCCCGCAACCACCAGGTGCCTGCTTAGAAACCTTTCTGTTTTGTAGGACGGAAATGTCCCTGGAGAGGTTCATGTTTGTGGTGGCAGATGCAGGATGGGGCAGGTACATCCATCCGTCCTTTGTCTGGTCCAGGGCCACAATTTTAGCATTCAAACCATGGCTTTTCTATGTGCTCCTAAGAGCACTCACTTTTTTACCGCCTCGCTGACTCTAGTCGCAATTTCCCAATGAAAGAGAGTTAGTTTCCTTCTCATTCCATGATGCTGTCACTGGTAGGCCTCGAAATGGTGCGGTCCCGGTCCTATAGTCGGCAACCAAGGACCGGACCGGACCATGGTCCCTTGCGGTCTCTTGTGGTCTTGACCGCGAAGGACCGCAATTGCATAAAATTGCAAGTATTTCCTTTTTCAGCTGGATGATTTGCTGATCTATCTATTCTCTACCGTTATCAAATACTGTCTTGGTTTGTATATCAAAAGTCTCCTGTAATCAAGTACAGAGGTAAATGGCAGTTTGTCAATTTCTTAGAGTTATACAATAATCTTTGCATAAATAATGCATTGGTGACTATCAGATAAAAGCTTAGTTTCACCTTGTGCAGTGGAATGTTTTATTTTCTAGTAACGGCCAGGCATACGTGAGGCAGGAAACAGCCTTGTGTGGCGCGGAGAGAAAGTGGCAGAGTATAATCAAACCAGCCACAGTTCTCCTGGCACTTCCCTCGACCATAATACGTGCTGATATGAACCCAACAATGGGCGTGAACAACAAATTATCCCGTATGGGCCGACCGCGGAGTTCCTGCGATGTATGTATGCTCGCAAGGTGTGTAACAATGCAATAGTATCAATCCGCGTTGCGTCCGGGACCAACAGATTGACCGAGATCATCCCAGATTAAATGCATCGAGACTCCTGGCTCAGCTCAGTGTGAATGGTGCTTGTACCAGGGAATCGCATGTGAATTTTTCCAGAATGGTCGACAAGGAAGAACCGCGGCCTCTCGTACGTCAAGGTTGGTACACCGGTACACCCCGTTGACACTGGATTTTGACTAACGCTAGTAGAGCCTCCAAGCATTCCGGGGTTGGATCTCAATCTGAAAATGGTACTTTATCAGGGATGGGAACTTGCTTACGGTTACTAATGTCGAAATTAGAAGGACATGCGCCGGTTCAACCAAGCCAATTGGGCGTTCATGTCGGACAGAGCTCGAGATCCCTGCTGGAGTACTACAGCATTCCTTTCTTCTCGAAACCTGCTCAGGAATGGTCTCGAGCCTATGATAAGTTGTCGAATGTTCTTGACACCTTCCTTTCTCGGTGTTCCATGGATGAACAATCATGACAAGCCGGCAACTACCCCAGGACAGCCATCACTTCACAAGCCAGGTATCATATCCGTGCTACCCGACCAATTTGTCACAGAGGCCTGCATGGCCATGTACAAATGTGGCACGACCGGCTTGCTTCGTCCTGTAGCCGATATTGATATGCTGGCGAGCGCAGTAGAAACCGTGTATTCCCCAGGCCGACAGCCACTACGAGATAATCTTGTTTCTCAGGCTCTTGTTCTCTCATTCAACGCCTACTCTTCAACTGCAAGTCATCGGGAAGGGATGACTTACCCAATAGACGGCAAACTATGCGCCATGGAATCTGACCGCTTGCTTTCTACACTGGAGAGCAGTCCGTTCTATTTGGAGATGCTACAGACACGTCTACTTCTGGTAAATTCATGAAGCGCAAGGGCAATTAACATAACTGATTTTGGGGCAGACGCTTTACCATTGCTTTTGTGGTAGCCTGAGGAATGCTAGGAGAGCATTGGAATGTATTGCTCGATTGATGCAAGATACCACTGCAGCCAACGATCTTTTGGGACCAAGATACACCCCCATCGGGTCATTGGATACGAGCCGAGTCGCCATCTTTCGCCACCTCTCCCGGACCAGTTTCCTTATTGACGAAGAAATATCACTTCGAATTGGTGAACCACTTCTGCTGCTGGCGAATACTTTGTGTACAGACTCCTTAGACTTCTCTTCGCAACTCAGTTCGACGCGTGTGCAACCACCTTCGGCCGATTATGCATTAAATCTATGCTGGATAGTTCGAAAGGTTCACCCTGAGTTTTACGCACCAAGTTCACCGGACAAGTCTGCCACAGACACACTGAGGACTATCAGAACCCTTAACGACGAATTAGAGAACTGGCGGCTCAGCGTCCCTAGGGAGTTTCGTCCGAGCATTCAGAGTTCCAATTTGCCTAGAAACTCACTCACAGACTTTAACGCGCTCATACTAAACATGAAATTCCACTACTGCCTGGGATATATCCACCAGGTCGCCAGTCGCTGTCGAGACTGGTCTGGGGAAACTAACACCACTGGAGCACTTCGGTCCAGCCTTGAATTGTCTGCTCAGGCGAGCATTTGCTCACTAGAGCTATCGCGCGCTGCTCAATTAACGCTTGACCGGGAGAAATTTTGGTATGACATTCATCCTTTCAGTCCCGCACCAGCTTGGAAGCTAATCTATCATTAGGGTACTATGCTTCTATCTCGCATCGGCTCTCCTGAATCTGTTTCTTAAAATTCTAATAGACCCGTTCGTCCAAGAGAGCTCCACTCATTTGAAGATCCTAAAAGATGCTCCGCTCTTCTTGAGCGAGGTGGACACTCGGCACTTGACCTCCACTGAAACAGAACATCTGGGCCTCATTGTTGTATTCAGTCAAAAGTTGGTCGCCATAGCAGACGAATCGACATCCAATCGTGGCACGGATGAGCGAACGGCATAACCGCCTACTCATCGGGAAATATACGATAAGAGCAGCCCCAGTGGTCCGTCCCTAGTCCCGGGGTTTTAGACCTCATATTCCGGCTCATCCATGGCTTATTTTATTGAATGTGGGACCTTCCGACGGGAATTTCCTTTGTACGTTGCCTCGTAATGCTCAACAGCGTTACTCGACAGTTCATGTACGGAACAAATATCCATGAATGGGTTCTTCCTGCTTACTGCCAGAAGGTCACCCATTTCACTCTTCACAATAGCATGTCTGTAGAGAACAGAACTGACATCTGGCTTGGATGGCGCTTTTTAGACAAGCTCCTCGTTAGAGCTTAGAACAAGCCGTTTCAAAGCCATTAAGAGAGCAGGCCCGTGTACATGATTGGCTTTGCATGGCTGCGAGATTCTCAAGAGTAGATATTTGAATACTGACACGGAGAAGTAGTGCACTTCCCTGCCTATAATCCAAATATTTCGATTTCGATTCTAAAGAAAGTGTATAGATTGTATGCACCCAACAGTATTTATAGAGCGAATGTGTTGATGGCCTCGGAAAGTCCGGAGAAGATAAGAAGTTCTCCGATCTCCGATCCGATCAGCAAAATCTTCTCCGATGTTTTTGACTCCGATTCAGGAACAATCGACCAACGGACTAGAGATTAGCCATACTAAAATGCGTTCCAGGTTAGCAGCATGTGAACGATGCAGAAAGGCAAAATTAGCCTGTGATCATAAACGACCGGTGTGTACTCGCTGTCGCAACACCAACCAAGCCGGCATCTGCATCTACCGCGACTCGCCATTCAAACGTAGAAGAACGAGCATCTCGTCTCCATCGGTTGAGCCACAGAGCAGGTTAGATAGTTTCCAGCTCTATCCGAAACCGGTACTGACAGTTGTACAGTCTGCGATCGCCGGAGGAGTCGCCGTTGTTCAACGCCCGGCAGACCCCATATCCGAATCCTGGATACCTTGGGTCTTCGAGCCATGCTGCTATCTTTAGCCATATCTCCCCGGATGGTGACTGCAGTAACGCATTCCAAGCAACGCAAGGTAGTCACTCAAATGGCGATGATCACTTAATACAGCAGGGTGCCGATACTCTCCGACAGCTACTGAGCGCGTTCCCGCTAAAAGGAGTAATCGACCTGGTTATTTTCTGGCTTGCAAAAGGCGTCAACCTGGCTCTTACAGGACCCTTTGTTGCACAATGTACCGAAAGCATGCATAACCTACTGGCCTGTATGTCGGACGGGAACTGGCACCTGGCATATGCACGACAGTTGATGCAGAACTCCGCCCGGCCTCTGGAATTTAATCAGTCTTCAACACTCGACTCTTTCTCTGCCCAGTTCCTACATCAGAATACTCGGTGGGAAACATTGGGGCTCTTTTTTTCAGCCGTTAGTCGGGCTACGCTTGACGTGTCGTTTTTTCCCTCTCTATACTCGACGGAGAAAGGTCAATATTCTCTTCGACGCATGGCGATGAAACTCTGCGACTATATTCTGGACATTTGTTTATCATTAGACTGCTTGAACGACCTGCAGCTATTATTCCAATACGAAAATTTCATTGTTCATTCCCACGTGGATGGAGATCAAAGTGGGTGATATCGTCGAGACTAGTTCTGTTTTCCGTCACTAACGAATCAGGTTACCATTCATGGCGCAGAATCGGAGATGTGATATCTTCAACATTCGCCTTGGGCTATCACGAAGATCTTGAAGCGAAGCCCGACGTGCCTCCATTTATAACAGAGATGCGCAAAACTGCTTCCGCCAGAATCTACTCAGCAGATAAGAACCTGGCTATTTTCCTTGGCCGACCTCCCCGGATGTGCAAGCGGTTTTGTCATCTTCACCTTCCTTCGAGCTGGCTTGGGTTCGAGGCGTTGGCTTATGGACATACTCCAAGTACCGATGGAGACGAAGAGATTAAGGCTACGTATTGTGGGGATACGCGCTGGTCTGTAATATGCGCCTCGTTGAAAGAGGATATAATGGAGATGCTACGTGATGTCAAAGACGAGCAATATATTGAAAGAGCAACGTATGCTCTCATCCCGTCAGGTGTGAGCTGAGCTAACTGAAAAAAGTGCGATCCAAGAAAAAGCCATAGTTGAATGGGAGGCATTACCTCCCCAATTTCGATTGGACGGCACCCTAAAACAGTTTACTGGGAACCCATTCGAGCGAGATTTCGTGGTCAGTGTGCGACTCAACCATTTGCAGGTCCTGTTTCTTGTGCATCTTCTATTGCTGGACAGCCCGGCTGCGCCTAATGCGTCCATCATAGAGGTGGCGCAAGAAATGCTCTCGTTGGTCACAGAAACCATTCTTCTCCGAGATCGGCTTGTCAATTCAGGGACAAGCCTCATCTGGAAGGTAGGTAGTTAGTATGCCGTGATGACAATTCGTATCACTAAATACCGAAGGTTGCCCACTTTGGTCTTCCAGCGGCCGGGATCCTACTTCTCGCAATGCTCAGGCAAAAGAACCACCAAAATACTACTCCGATACCGTGGACGAAAACTATCCAAGACCTCAACGTATTCGTTGCCGAAGTCGATATAGGAACGATTATTCGACCAGAGGATCCAAACTACGCACTGTTATCCAAGGCAACGCAGACTATCCAGAGATTCCTTGATTCTATGCATTCGAAAATAACGCCCCAGCCGCGGAACGAGGATTGGACGGCGTTGCTGAACCAAGACCTCTGGGATTCTGAATTTGCGTTCTGGGATAACATGGCGGGTCATCCTTCACTGGATCCTTTGCCAGAAGTGTAATATGGTTCCGATAAAACAAGCAACATTTATCTGACACTTATACGGGCTTCGCTGAGCCAAGTCGAGGTCACTCGTGATCTGACGAATTACACTTGGCCAATCTGATATATATCATAGTAGGCAATTGCGTTTCCTCTATCTTTTGCCCTCCAAACAATGCTTACATGATGTCGTCAACCGGAGATGAGCGGCCAAAAGCGACCGCTGTCCCATACCGCGGCGAACCTTTACCGAATGTCCCCAACGACCTCCTCATCCCGAATGTCTTGAGCTTGGACTTCGACGAGCGGCTCTGGGTCCCCCAAGCTACAGATATCTGGTTCCGCCCTCTTGTTTTCTCCGTCTCACAAGGATATTTCGTCAACCTACTTCGTGTTCGCAAGTCAGGAATTTTGTCACGCCATCGCCATGCCGGTCCTGTCCACGCGACAACTCTCCGCGGGAAATGACATTATCTTGAGCAGCATTGGTGGGCGACGGAGGGAAGTCATGCATTCGAGCCACCTGGTGATATCCATACGCTCGAGGTTCCGGATGGGGTCGAGGAGATGGTGACTCTGTTTCATGCTACCGGGGCTCATATTTATGTTGATCCCGATGGGAAACTTGTCAGAGTGGAGGATGTATTCTCGAAGCCTGCGAGTGCGAAGACACACTATGAACGGATTGGATTGGGTGCGAACTACGTTGATCAGTTCATTCGATGAGCTGCCCATTTGGCAAGGATATAGAGGGCCTTCACATGGATTATAAGATTCTCTATGCTATATGCTAAAATAGAAAAAATGACAAGATTGCTATTCGCGAACACATCCATCGACAAAACGGGTTTTTGATTCAAGTACAGCATGATGCAGAGATAATAAGCAAGTCCAACTTTAGAATAAACAGGATATGGCTCGGCGCAAAGATAATCCTCTACGCAACATTGGCAACAATGAACTTAACATGGTTTTCTAATCATTCCAGGCTTCTCCACGACTCTCCAATGACCGGCCTAAAAGATTCATATTAGCCCCATAATCAGCACCGGGTACGACCAGGGAAATGAATTACCTGTTCCGGCTTGATCCATCTTAGACTAGTTACATGGATGAGGATAGTTAGGAGGATACACGTCGCCATAAAAGTTGAATCCGATACGTGCATCCACACTATCGACGTTATAGGCGTCAGAGCAGAACGAATATGTATACCTTGACACTTTTTTGAGTCCTGGTACCGTATCCACTTGCTCAGTCCGCGAAAAGCCAATTTATTCGACATGCGACTTAGTGGCTCTAGTGTCAAGATTACTCACGGAAGGTAATGTCGGCCTGCAGTTACCTGAGCTGTCCGACATAGGCAGCACCGGTCTTGAACAAACTCAGGATCGGGGTAGCGGACACCCTGAATCCCCATTGTTTCCTGAGCGCCAATCCTCTGGTTCCGAAATGCGTTGGGCAAGTTGTGTAATTATAACAAGTTCCCTGGGTGCAAAGGCGCCAATGTAGACAGCGATTGCTTTGATAAAAATGGAAATGGCTTCCTCAAAACTGTTCTCCATTACAGAGCAACAAGGGAGTTCCCATTTGAAAACGAGAGCACTGAGTCGAACTCCGTTAACCCGAGAACGGTCGAAAAGAAGCGGGTTTAATGACAAATTATACACCCCTCAACTCTGGAACTTGGAATAATGCCAAACTGGTTCCTGATCCACCCGATCCGAGAATGCACGTTAAACTTTGTTGTGCTCATCAATCACCTTAGGCTTCTATTTTTGTAATTTAGAGGAAAACAGGGTCTAGATCTCTGGCGAGGGAGTTGGCTTCCCTCATCACCCAATGTTAAGGTCTCAAGCACGAGGGTGTATCGACACAGGGTATACATCCACGCCTCCGGTAATGCAATGCCGCCATGATCCCTTGGTCAAAGCATACCCTACGTCCTCGCGTATTCTAGCTAAAATGAGCTCCGTTTTGCCATCGGGGCTGGTGGATTGTTCTTGAGTATTGTTATCCCAAATTGACAAGTAATCAACTAAACTGCAATTCATTGTCTCCTGATAAAAGCCAGATCATCTCATTCAGCAAGACCAATTGCTTCCCGTCAGATCATCTCCCGTTCCAAGTTGAAAGTACCCTAGATCCGCATTATTCTCGTCTACATGACCTCATGAGCATTGTTGGGCCAAATACTGTGTACAAGATAGGGGACTTGGTTCAATTTCGACCGCTCACTGTTTCCAGAGAGTAAACTAGACAACAAAAAAGCTCTTCAAGAATAACGGAACCATTGCAGAAGCTTTTTTTCATCTCCCCTCTTCCTTTATTTCCTTTCCCAACATCTAATAAGAAGATTCCTCGCCGCCGAGACTATTGAGTAAAGGAATCAAGGTCTGGTCTGGTACAGAACTCATTACCGTACCAAAGCAAATGCAGGCCCTTTGTTTTCCAAATAATCGTCCTTGGCCAACTTTCCCACCTGCACCCGGTCCGCAAACACATAATTAGGCCATGTGGGTAACCGGATTGGCTTTATCATAAACCCTAGCTCCGATCAGTTCCACAGCTGACCTTAAAGCATCATTTTCTTCATTTATGAGGCCATTTGTTATGTGACAGTTCTCTACCTGAATAAATATACACGGTATCTTTTCCGTGGCTCGCAGATAAGGCGGAGAAACCATGTCACAGCTCTTGTATCCTATGGTCATCTGTTGGTAGTAGCGCCTCGTCAATGAAGTAACCGATAATACTCGAGTAATTTGTCACGAGCAAGCCAAAATATGTTTCTGGTGCTTTCTGATATGATCAGGCTTATCATTCGCAACCGTTATCTCGTGGAAACCTAGGCTATGTTCGTTTATGGTGTACATATATCTTCTGATGTGTTAATCGTTTCGAAGTTTTCATAGATGGTGGCAGGTCACCCCAGGAGATCTTTCACCTTCACCTCGTCGATAGGCATGGAGTCATGTAGATCAGTTCGAATGAACATTTGGTCTGCTTTGAAAACTAGGTGCAAAATAGGGTTGTTTGAAGACTTTGTGCCGGTTTATGTCACTGAAGCCATGATTCGCGCGTCGCTCTTGGGATGGGGAGTCGAGCAGATCCAGGTGTCTTATTCGGATTCACAAGACTGGACCCCACGCAGTTGATCTGAAGACTCAGCAAATCCTCAACTTTTGGCACCGACAATACTTGATGTGTGTCAGTAACTCTATAAATATATGCTTTAAAGAAACCGTTCACCAGGGGATTATCTAGCACTAATAATATACGACTACGTTTTTTAAACCATGCATGGATATGGATACCAAGTTCTCTAGGGTAGATACTCAAATGTTGATACGAAGAAGCAGTTGGAAACACTTCCCAGTTCAGACTGTAAAGATCATAACTTTAAAGGGGTGAATTGATTTCGTGGACTGAAGTGTTATCTTTAAGAGTCAACGTGTTGATGTCGTATTTCCTGTAGAGGTGTTATTCACTATGCTCATTCCTCTGCATGATATCTGGGAAGACTAGATACACCGTAAGTGATAATGAGATACTTGACTGTTGCAGGAACAGCAAAGCCCTGACAGTATTGCATAAGTTGAGAGACGACCGGGATACCGAGACGGATCTACCGCAGTCTCGGCCCAGCAGATCGGTATCGGACTATGGGGCCGAATAACGAGCTAGCAGGTCAATTACTGCAGAAACCGATTTCTATGGACGAGCGGATGTTCAACATGGAGACGACGATTGATTTGAGATTGCTCTAGTCCTACGAACGGCTGGCAGCTTTCTAAGCTTGGTTGTTTACTTCTCGGAATAGTTCAAATTTTCCGGGTTCCGATCCGCTCATGACCATGCTCGGAAAAGCCAGCCAATAGGAACAAAGCTAGCATCATCTCCGAACCGAGAATCAGGGCCCGTCAACAGCAAAGACAGCAGAGCAGAGTGATCCATGATTTTCTCTGAGTACAAAGACTCTTTTTAACTGGCATGAGTGCTCTCTATGTTTTATCCAATTATTTCGTGCGTAAAGGTTGTTAGGCCCTTGAAGGTCAGTCAACCCATCGAACGAACGAAACTCATAGCTCGCTTAATTTGTACAGAGCCCTTACATAATTCTTCCTGCTTTCGATAACATGCCCGGTGATTCCGTGAGTATATTTGCACCCGAATAATTTATGGTAATTGCTAGGAGTAGTGGGCTAATTGCATAACTGCGTTGCATTTTAGAAAAGATCACCCGATGCCCACGATGGAGGACGCGATGACCTACCAATCTATAGACCAGACGGCCGGTCTCTTGGCGTCTCGTTTTCGAATGTCACGGCTGTAGGGACGAGCGACTCTTCGCAAACAGTTACCGACCTCATCAAGATCTTCACGGACGTTTTGACATGGCCTGTTAATACCGGCCGCAAGTTGACGAGGAATGCTGCTGAAAACTCGTCACCTATCATCCAGGACGTCACCGGTGTTCTTTTCCCTGGCGAGACGATGCTAGTTTTGGGCCGCCCTGGGGCAGGCTGCTCGACAGTTCTTCGAGTTCTTGCCAACCAACACCAATCCTATGAAAAAATGCACGGTTCCATCCATTATGCTGGTTTTTCTTCGGCTGAGATGGGAAAAAGATATCGTTCCGAAGTAATATACTGCGCTGAAGATGACCTCCATTTTCCTATGTTGCCGGTCAAAGATACCCTAGACTTTGCCCTGCGCCTTCGCAAACCCAAAAATGAACCCGAATCTACGACACAGTTCTCGAAGCGGATGACTCACCAGATATTGGCGTCGCTGGGAATTTCTCATACTTATGATACAATTGTCGGTGACGCGTTTGTCCGCGGCGTGTCAGGTGGGGAGAGGAAGCGGATTTCTCTGGCAGAAGTGCTAGCTGTCAACCCTGCCCTCGCTTGTTGGGACAATCCTATTCGGGGTCTCGACAGTTCCTCCGCATTGAGCTTCCTAGAACTCTTGAAGAATATGTCAAGGCGTACTGGAATGTCCAATATCGCAACACTCTACCAGGTCTCGGAAGCCATGTACCAGTACTTCGACCGTGTCCTTGTCATGTATGAAGGACAGATGATCTTCTGTGGACCCGCCAGTCGGGCCAAGCAATACTTCATGGAGCTTGGGTTCCATTGCCCGGAAAGGCAAACTACGGCCGACTTTCTCACAGCGGTCACGTCTCCAGTGGAGCGAGCTTTTCAGAAAACGTACACTGGCCCTTGTTACGACACAGCCGAGTCCCTGGCCCAGATTTTTCGCAACAGCAATGATTACCGTATTTTGCAGCAGGAGATGATCATATACCACGAGCACATTGCATCCGATACATCCATCACCAGCAGCTTCCAATCGGATGTAAGCGAGATGCGTTCTAAGCTCAGCCCCAAATCAGCCAGCGAACCATCCTCACTCGGGACCCAGACTCTTGCGGCGTTGCGCAGGCAATACAAATTAACCTGGAAAGATCGAAACACCGTATTCACTGTCCTCGGCCTCATTATTGCCAATTCCGTGATCATCGCGTCGGGGTACTACATGGCACCGAAGACAGCCACGGGATCATTCGAACGAAGCGGAGCGCTTTTCTTCGCCTTGGTTTATTTCACACTCAATGCTCTTACCGAAGTTCCGAAAACCATTCAGTCACGCACCATTCTCCTAAAACAGCATCGCATGGGTTACGCTCATCCAGCTGCCCTGGTTATTGCCGAGACACTTGCTGAGGTACCAATGGCCTTGCTTGAGACACTGGCCTTTGCTTGTTGCTACTACTTCACCATCGGGTTGGACAAGACAGCTTCAAGCTTCTGGATATTTGTCTTAATCACTTTCACCCATCGTGCATGTATCTCGTGTCTATTTCGCCTGCTGGGTGCTTGGGCACCAAACCTGAACACTGGCTTCTTGATGGGCGGATGTGCCGTGCCTATTACTTGCCTCTATTCGGGCTTTGCGCCTCCCGTACCAACAATGCACCGCTGGGGATCATGGATCCGACGGATATCGCCAACTCCTTATGGTGTAGAGGCCTTGATGGGGAATGAATACTCTGGCATGACCCTCCATTGCACAGGGGACGAGCTTGTTCCCCATGGGTTAGGGTACGACAATATTCAATACCAAGGATGCCCCATGGCTGGTTCCATCAAGGGGTCTGCGGAGGTATCGGGGAAAACGTATCTGAATGCTCAATACGGATTCAATGTGCAGTTCCTTTGGCGAAATTTCGGCATTATCCTTGTGATGTGGTTCCTATATGTGGCTGTGACAGCTCTTGGCCTCAGCATCATGACCCGTGAGAAAAGCACATCCAATACGCGCGTTTATCGTCGCGGGGCCAAGGGGTACCAGCACGGCTCCTCATCTGAGAAGACCGACTTGGAGAGCCAACATGCAACTGCGGCCGCGACGCCAGCAGCTTCATTGCCTGAATCGGCATCCCGAAGCTCCCTCAGCACAACAGTGGAAGAGACACCAAACCAACGTACTGTTTCGCACACAAATCAACGCACATTTTCTTTCCACAATGTTAACTACTTCGTTCACTCCGCTGGGCAGGAGCTTCACCTACTTAATAATGTCACAGGGTATGCCAAACCAGGCCAACTGACCGCTCTTATGGGAGGTTCCGGGGCGGGAAAGACGACGCTGTTAGAAACGATCTCTTGCCGCAAATCCGAAGGAAGAACAGAAGGAACCCTTCTATTTAACGGACAGCCCTTGGACCAAGGCTTCTCACGTGCATGTGGGTTCTGCATGCAGCAAGATGTTCACGAGCCGTTGGCCACTGTGCGAGAGGCACTACAATTCTCGGCATTCTTGCGACGATCTGCGGAGACATCCCACGATGAGAAGGTGCAGGACGTGGAAAAGATAATTGAATTGCTGGAGTTGGACCCTATTGCGGACGCCATTGTTGGCTCTTTGGGAGTTGAGGAGAGGAAGCGTGTCACCATCGGTGTCGAACTGTGCGCTCGTCCATCGGCGCTTTTGTTCTTGGATGAGGTATGTTCCGGAATTTGCATTCACCTTTCCTTCAACTTACTGACAATTGATATAGCCAACCTCCGGTCTAGACAGCCAGGCCGCCTTTTCGATTGTCGCATTCCTCCGTAAAATCGCTGCCCATGGCATTCCGATCGTCTGTACGATTCACCAACCGTCGAGTGTCATTTTTGAGATGTTCGACCACACCTTGATTTTGGCTCCTGGTGGCCGCACTGTCTACTTTGGTGAGACCGGGCAACCTCTCAATGGTTATTTCGCTCACCGTGGAGCTGTCATGGACCAACAGGACAATCCAGCCGAGTTCGTCATCACAACCGTGGCCGCATCACGCAGGGGCGAGAACGGCGCAGACTGGCCGCGCCTCTGGCAGGAGTCTGAACAATGTCGCGAGGTGAATGACCGTGTGTTGGCGATTTCCGAAAAAGCGTGTCCGGACTTCGAGTCAGACACTGCCTCCGCAGAGCAATACGCACTCCCGTTGACGGCCCAGATCTTCCACTTGACGAAGCGGCAGTGGAAGTCGGTCTGGCGAAACGGACCATACAACTTCAGCAAATTGTTTAAAAGCATATTCTTTGAGATGCTTGTCGCGTTTACCTTTTTCAAAGCTGGCCCTGACACCATGGGACTGCAGAACCACGCTTTGACTTTCCTAATCGCATCATGGGTCGTTCCAAGTATTGCAACTGACATCCAAGAAGTCTGGTTCGAGAAATGGTCCATTTTCGAGGCGCGCGAACGCAATGGTATTTATGATTACAAGGCCCTACTGACGGCACTGATCGCCGTTGAAACTCCCTGGCAGGCGCTCAATTTTAGCCTTATATTCTTGTGCAGCTATTGGACCGTCGGATTCCCCAGCAGCAGCGCTTCAACAGGCATGATTTACTTCCTGTACCTGTTGCTCTCGTTCTTCACTACTGGATGGTGCTACTGGATGGCATCGATGTTCCCTAACGGTACCATGGCCGGCTACGCCAATTCACTCTTCTGGGTGCTTTTCACGTTATTCGGTGGCATTGTCGTTCCACGCAGTGCCTTGAATGACTTTTACCGTCCGTGGATCACCTGGGCCGATCCGCTACGGTACTTCTTCGGTCCTATGGTTGCTTCGAGCTTGCACGGTGTCCACGCTGTTTGCAACAAATCTGACATGGCAATTTTTGACCCTCCTCCCGACCAGACCTGTGGTGACTATGTCGAGAATTATAGTCGGTTGAATCCCGGATATTTGCAAAATCCGAATGCAAGCGTGTCGTGTGCGTATTGTCCGTACTCCGTGGGTGACGATTATGCGAGTACGATGGATTTCTTCTACGATGACCGCTGGAGAGACTGGGCTGTATTTTTGGGATTCTGTTTGACTAATATCGTGCTTGTGTTCTTTATTACGTGGTTGACTCGGGTGCAGATGCGGCGCTGGAGACGTTAGATTGGAGGAGGGGGGTGGCATTTGAAATCCTACTGATGAAGTGGTAGCTGGAATAGAAGAATGATAGAATTGCGCTATTTTGGATTACAGGGAAATCTTATTATAACGTAGTTGATAAGCGAGCGGCGCGGATAAGCGAACGGCGCACTTGGTACCTCACGACCGCGTCTCATCTTCAACTCGTGATTTCTCAACAACAACAAATGGAATCCGTTTCCAAAGAAGGTAGGCTCTTATTAGCCATTTAGTCTATCAAAAAACGCGATAAAATTAGTATTCGAGAAGCCGCTCGGATCTATAATGTGTCTCAGACAACCTTATGTGCCAGAATGAACAGTAGAAGTGCTCAGCAGGACCTTCAGCCAAATCCAACCAAATTTACAAAGCTGGAAGAGGAGGCTATTCTCCAGCATGTTTTAGATCTGGATTTGCGAGGGTTCTTGTCTAGTTGACTGATGTGGAAGATATTGTGAATCTTCTGCTTGCAGATCACAACACAGGGTGTGTGGGAAATGCTGGGCCTTGAACTATGTTAAGCAACAACCAGAGCTCAAGACATGTCTAAATCGCCTGTACAACTACCAAAGAGCCATATGAGAAGATTCTAAGAGAATTCAGGCATGGTTCAATCTTGTATGGAATATGCAAACCAAGTACGGCATTGAAGATGCTGATATCTATAACTTTGACAAGACTGGGTTTATGATGGGCGTTATACTGCCATCAATGGTGTGACGGCCCGGTCATGTTGTCTGGCTATCACGTGAGATGCAGTTGTTTGCTTTGTTGATAAATACGGCGTCACCTCCTTTCTTCCTTCCTCATGTTGATTATTCTCGTCGATAGCTACCTAGGTAGAACCCATGAGTTGGATGTTCCATTATCCTAGTAGAGCGCCGTTACAGGGAGTCAATGCAGATGGGTGGTACATCCTGCCATTTATCATACTTCAAGGAGCTTATCATTTGGCGAATTGGTACTCAGAGAGCAACCTCCCTCCAGAATGGGTGCTTGGAGCCACCCATAATGGATGGACCAACAATGAGACTGGCCTGGAATGAATTCAACATTTTGATAAATACACAGCTTCCCGTGTAAAGGGTGCATATCAGATGCTATTGATTAATGGCCATGAGAACCACCATTCGGCCAAGTTCGACCAATTTTGCAAGGCCAAGAACATCACTACTATCTGTATGCCACTGCACCCATCTCACCTTCTTTAGCTACTTGATGTTGGATGCTTCAGTCCACTCAAGCGGGCAAACAGTCGCTAGATAGAAGGACTCATCAAGTCACATGTCAATCATATTACCCAACTCGATTTCCTCATCGCGTTTCATGAAACATTCTTTACATCTATGACCAAGAAAGATGCCAAGGCAAGATTCAGAGGCTCTGGTTTAGTACCTCTGGACCCTGAAGCTGTTTTGTTAAAGCTAAATGTCAGGTTAAGAACACCAACATCATCTGACTTGCCTCCAACTTTTGCCAACCACTGGGTTTCTCAAATGCCACACAATTCAATTGAAGCGGTTTCGCAGTCTACATTCATCAAGACTCGTATCTTCTAGACACAAGAGCAGCTCTCCAGCACTAATATATACTGCAGTTGACCAACTTGCAAGAGGGACGCAAGCATTAGCCCATACTATTACCCTTTTAAATGCTCGAGTCCAATCACTAGAGAAGACGAATCAGGAACTCAGCAAGCGCTGACGAGCAAAAAAGAACCATCTACAACAGGAAGGGGTATTTTCTGTAGAAGATGGACAAGGTTTGATTAACCAGAAGGAGATTGATGTTATGGGGTTCTCGTACGAACCCAAAGGATGACAGTTTGGCTAGGGCCAGCACAGAACGCAGTCAGCAAGGGGTCTAAAACAACTATCAACAACCTTCATACGACCTGCTAACATACGAAGACTATCATTGATTCCTTTGGCCAACTCTTGACTTCCGCGAGGGATTGCTGATAACACTACTTGGAAACTCATTCCTGTACGACCATAAAAGACTACTTCCACCTCTACTCTGTTTGTTTCTTCTTCGACGATTCCTTCTTGTACAATAGAGGTTATCTTTAGGTTAAGACAATTTGAGCTCAAAGCCCTAACAATTGATGCACAACCGGAGCATGAAATACTCGAGGAGAGTAGTCGGAAAATAGAGACTGAGCCAATTCTGCGGCACTGTAGCAAGTGCGGAAAGACTGGTCAAAACTCTAGTACTTGCAAATAAGATGAAAAAATGGTCTTTTATATATACCCATAATTAAATTTAATTGATCACTGGTAATCTAGTGGTGCAATTGATGTTTGAATGTGAGGATCCCAAAAAAGTGCGCCGTTCGCTTATCCGCGCCGCTCGCTTATCAACTACGTTAGACATGTATAGAATAGGTTAAGTTAATGCTAATTAATATGGTTATAGATACAACCGTTGTCCAATAGCACACCCGATTAGTACAATGAGTTTGGGATGTCCTCCGGATCAAAGCCCGCTTCCAGCCAATGCGACATATAGTTCACCTCGGGTAATGTTGACAACGAGGGTATGAAGTCCTGCGGCCCCGAGATCGTCTGTTCCTGAACGTATGGTGCCGAGACATCTGATCCTTGAACAGTAAAACCATCCTGGTTTACTGGATTGTTGCCACTGCACGATCCGAATAAGTCATATTAGCATTATGTAATATAGAGAAGGTCCGAAAATGATGGGATTTATAAGAAACAGAGGGCGTACCTTTGCAACCACGGGAATAAGTCGACCAAGTCTTCATCCAGTTGACTATCGGCTCGGGACGACTGAAGCGCATCTTTGGCGACCTTCATGATATCCAAGCTCAAAGCCTTGCCATTGATCGGCCCCACGTGTTGAAGCTGGTCGAGGCATTGGATACCACGTTCAACTACACTAAATGTTTCCCTTGCATATTCCGGGCTCGTCCCGGGATCTAACACATCATAAAGCAACGTCACGAGAGCGGAGACTAAAAATGAAGCCATTGACCCATCGAATCTTATCTTCGGACATCGACGAGAGTAAGCGTTATGACTCAGGTCAATCATAGATCTCGCCGAAGAGATAGACGCATCGATCGAGTCATGGACATGCATCGCACCTCCTCCACGCTCCTCTGCCTCCGCTTTTGAGTTGAAAAAGGTCGCAAAGACTAGCGCTTGGCGGTGCATCAGTATACGAGTGATGTAGTAATGGCAACCCAGCAATATCCGTTGTACCTCCTGCCACCCATCACCAACAGGGATATCCGGATCGAAAAAATGCAAATATGGCGGCAGGCTGGTGGTGATAGACTCCAATTCCATGTCACATTCCATTACGGCCTGGCGAGACTTGGTTATATCCGTCACATTTGAGAGGCTTTTTGAAGAATAAATGTCCACGAAGATCCTGTCAGCAATTTTGCCAATACGAGCCAGGGCCCGAATATAACCACATTTGGTGGCCACAGAGGATTGGAAGTCCGCCACATCTGAGCCACCACTTACCCCAGGTGATGGTAGATCTTCCGGGTACGGCACATCGATCAGTTCATCCCGGAACGCCGATGGACGACCCGTATACAATGTGCAGGATCGTTCAAGGGAGTATATCACCCAGAATGTGCGTCTTAATCGATGCATTGCGAGGTTGGCGCCGTCAACGACTTGTGAGCGGTTGATCCCGAGGGCCATTGCATTGCGCGCAGCATGTCCAAGGTAGAGATAAGCATCATTAGGCCGCATTACTTGGAAACCATACATAGCCTAGAGACGATTGACTTGGTAATGAGTTATTTCATCACACATTCACGACATAGGAGCTCACCTTAAGAACCAGAAAATGCGTTGAGAGCAGACTCGGGTTCTCAAATAAATTGGTCACGTCATCAGCCTTCTTTGAAAAATATGCAGCCCAACCTTCGGACACATTGACATCTTGCCGCCCTTCAAAACTTGATACTCGCGCTCCAATTGCTAGAACCATAAGTAGCAGCTCTTCGCCTCTGAGAGGAGTTCGTTTAGACGGTGGCTGCCACATCCTGTCCCATAATTCCAGGATTTCTGAATATACTAACACCGGTATCTGTGGATGTATCAGTTCGAAAAAGGATTTGATGAAGGCGTCTCCTAACTCTCTGGGGAAACAAGCGTTGAGTTGGCAATTGGTAACATCGTTACCCGGACTCAATGAGAACATAAACCGCTCGAGGCCCCATTTACCCACGCTTTCGGGAACGGGGCTGCGCTGAGGTGTCAATAACGTTTCGTGGGTTCTGCGTTTAATACGTTGGTAGATGCGCTGGATAAAGCAGAAATGTGAGGACGGTCCTGGACCTGATTAGTGGTATGTTCAAAAGTGACACCCATTTTCTCATACAGGGTCATTTACTTACCGTAAAATTGAAAAGAGCCAGTATCTTTGTTAGAAACACCGATCCCAGCGCGCAGTTCACGCTGCCGCTTATAGTGCACCGGATCATTCAGCAAGCGAGCCGGTGCAGCATCAATTCGGGTTGCTTCCGAGACAGGTGCAGTGATATCAAGCGACGACCCAACGTTATCAGAAGAGGAGATCAATGTAGGTAGCTGCTGGTTAACGCCGCGCACTGCCTGCTTCCTCTCACGTCTCGGGTTTCGGTAGACACATGAGGTTCCGGAATGCTGGCACCCAGAGCACGGGTTCTGTCCATCACAGCGAACCTTTCGTGTGCGACATTGCTCGCAGGCAAGAGATACTCGGGGCTTGCGCTTGCTTGCAGTGGTTAAAGCCCCAGGTGAAACGTCGCTCAGTTCACGATCCATGTTGCTTCCAATCAAAGCAACAACATCTCCAGTTCACGCAGCGGAACGCAGTTTACCAATTCCGAACTCCGAGCCGAAGCTGAGTCAATATAGTCACGTGCCATAGGGCTTCCACGTTAACCCTTTTTGAGCTTATTTGGATATGGAAACCGATGCTCCTTTTTATTTATGAGGAATTGCGGTTTTAGAATTGGTAAGTATAGGGCTCAGAAGCATCGATAAGGGTTAGTTCACGATCCAATCTTACCGCCGCAATAGGTACCAAGGAACAGTCGACGTTATACACGTCCAGTTTCGACTACTTCCGTACCATAGTTGATATTCTGACATGATACTTACATCACTAGCACGAATTTACTCATTGTAGGAATTTATAACGAATTCCTCCGTTCTATATAATACCAACACCCTGTCTCGCAATGTCTAGCAACGAACAAGTACCAACAATTCCCGGTGACTACGAATATGTCATTGTCGGCTCAGGCGCAGGAGGTGGTCCTCTTGCCGCAAACCTCGCCCGACACGGCCATAGTGTAATCCTTCTCGAAGCTGGCGATGACCAAGGACATAGCCTTACGCAGCAAGTCCCCGCGTTTCATGTTGTAGCCACAGAAGATCCAGCGATCAGATGGGATTTCTTCATCAAACACTATGACGATGACGCACAGGCGGCAAAAGATCCCAAGATGACCTGGGAGGCGCCGGACGGCAAGGTGTTTATCGGAGTCGATCCTCCGCCAAGTTCAAAGCAAAAGGGTATATATTATCCGCGAGCAGGGACATTGGGCGGATGCACGGTGCACAATGCTCTGATCACGGTGTTACCACCGGATGAGCATTGGGAGCGTGTTGCTAAGATCACGAACGATCCATCCTGGGACCCCCAACAGATGAGGCGTTACTTCGAACGACTGGAGAGATGTGGCTATCTTCCAGAAGGAACCGAAGGTCACGGGTTTGGCGGCTGGTTGGAGACAAATCATGCCGATCAAATTGTGTTGACTTCAAAGGAACCATTTATTGAGGCTGCCCTTAACGCTATACCTTCCCCAGGCAAGCAGGTCATCCACGATATAAACATTCAAAAGCCTCATCAGGTCGAAGGAGTGTACCAGTTGACGTTGTCTATGAATGAAAGAGGTAGACGGAGCAGTGCTCGGAACTACTTGGTCACGACTGCCAATGCCAGAAATGCAGACGGATCCAAAAAGTATCCACTCCATATCCGCGTTAGATCTTTCGCAACGAGAATCATGTTTACCAACAGCGAAGGAAAGCCCAAGGCAATTGGAGTGGAGTTCCTGGAGGGAAAGAGCATGTACAAGGCAGATCCGACATACAACCCCAAGCACTCTGGGGTCAAGAAACGCGTTTTTGCCTCACGTGAGGTTATTGTGGCCGGAGGTTCATTCAATACGCCACAGCTTCTGAAGTTAAGTGGCATTGGTCCGAAAGAGGAGCTCCACAAGTTCGGAATTCCATTCCGGGTTGACCTTGCTGGCGTGGGTTATAACCTCCAAGATAACTACGAGTACTCAGTCATCTACCAATGTGATCAGAACATCTCTGTATTCAAGGATTCGCTCTTTGGTTCCGCCGGGGATCTGTCTCTTGCCCGATGGATTCAGGAGGGCAAGGGGCCATATAGGTCACTCGGGGATACGATGGGAGTGAAGAAGAAGTCCAAAGTCAGCGAAGACGGCGAGTTAGATCTATTCCTTTTTGGGGGAGCAAAAAAGTTCCCTGGGTACTTCCCAGGTTACTCCAAAGTGCTGGGAGGCGCCTTAAACCGATTTTGCTGGAACCTCATCAAGGTACACCCGCGCCGGTCCCAAACAGGGTCCGTCACTTTACGCTCAGCAGATCCGCGCGATTTGCCAGAGGTGAACCTCCGGCTCTTCAATGAACACGACAACCAAGACAGACCCGATCACGACCTCGTTGCAATAGCAGACGGGGTTGAATTTGCCCGCTCAATGCTCAAGAGTATTCCCGAGCCTATTGGTCCTATGATAGAAGAGTCTCCCGGTGCTTCAATCGACAGCCTCGACGCACTCAAACAGGATATCAAGGACAAAGCGTACTCTCACCACGCAACCAGCACCTGTCCGATTGGTGCAGATGGAGATCCAATGGCATGCCTTGATTCACGATTCCGCGTGCGAGGTGTCAAGGGCTTGAGAGTCGTTGATGCTTCTGCTTTTCCCCATATACCGGGACCTTTTCCTGTTCTTCCTGTTTATATGATTAGCGAGAAAGCAACGGACGTGATATTGGAAGACATACAACTAGACCTTAACGATGCGATACTTGATGAAGTGTCAGAGGACATGAAGCTGGAGGATGGCTAGTAGCTTGCATACTAGATATTTAGAATCGTATAAAAATTTGACCACATCAAGATTGCTTGTTCTCATTCAAGTAGACCGGAAGATAGACCTCTGATCCAATTGGCTGTGCCAAAGACAAACACGTGAGTTTATAACCTGACATTTGAGGCGCTGAAGTTTGCGTGTTCTTATTTGGCTTATAAAACTACATAACATATTCGGTAAGCTAGCGGGCCACTGTATTGCATTTAAAACCGCACTTTTTCAGACCTCGATGTTTCAACCATCATTACAGTATACTACTAAAATAAAATTCTGACCATTATGTACAGGCTTTTTGACACCAGACATTTTATTTTAAATTTTCAATTTTCCCTTGGCCTACAATACAATATTATGTTATATACAGCTGTATCTAAAGCCTTCCCCCTGTAATATCGAAAATTACATGTGCTATAATGGTCTAAACTTAGTAACTGTATAGATACTGTTATATCAATATAAATCTCAGATCTCGGATCCTGTGGATGTGTTGTTGTTGTGATATTTAGGTCTGAAAAGTGCCGTTTCAAATGCAATACAGTGGCCCGCTCGTTTACCGAAAAGGGATTTTCTGCTGCTCCGCCAACACTTCGCTAAGAGAGCACACTCAGAATCTCAACTCGTATGATATGCTTGGAACACTTGTACGATGAAACGCAGAGGTCGGAGTGGACCTGTACGCAAAAGATTGCGAGTCACTACAGGCTGGTATGTTATCTGCGGTCTTGTCATACATCAGGGTGCTAATATTACCAAGTAAAACTTGTCGTGGCCGCCGCGTGAAGTGCGATGAAACAAGACCGATTTGTAGCAATTGCGCGAGAAAGAATAGGCCATGCACGTATGAGGATGCTCCCAGTAGCACTGGGAACACAACTTCCGAGCCAGGGCCGCTGCGTCGTTTGAAACGCGCATATCCGCAGGATGACGGTCAAAATAGCAGGGATTTATCTAGTGGCCAACAAGATATGAGTTATCACTCCCTGGGAGCTGCGTCCTCGCAAACCCGCCTGTCACGGAGCGAGCGAAACAGGGCCGGAGTATTGCCTGAAACTCAGAGAGACGCACCATTTTCCCTAAACGGGATGGATGCGATCGATCTTCGCAGTCTGGAAATACTGACAGCTCCACATGACTCGCCCTCACCAAATCTGGCTGCCATCTTCTCGCACGTTGAAAGGCCTCCGTCCTATTCGGCGGCGGTCGAGCTGGTTCCTGTGGCCAGCTTCGCAGGTGATCGTGGCCGGCGGAACAGTGAAGACCGTTCAATACCACTCCTCGTACAGCAGCAGATCGAATTGAGTGCGGCGGAAGTAACCATTTTCCGGAATTACGTTGAACGAGTTTCCAGATGGGTATGTGAGAACTATTGCACCACACATCATACAATATGTTTACGGATACAGATCGATTCATTCTCCCGGGACCAGCCATTCTACAGGAAAGTGCCGATCATGGCGCTTCAGTGTCCTGTCCTCATGAACTCATGCCTTGCACTGTCAATGAAGCAATCAACCCTGAAGGCATCAGGAGACGAGCAACGTATTCGCGAGAATGCTGCCATTCATTATCACCAAAAAGCTATCAAGGCGCTAAGTACGCTACTGGCGGATACTGAATGTGCCTCGAGAGATGAGATTCTAGCCTCAAGTATTATCCTTTCGACGTACGTACGCACGTTAGAGCCATGGAAGATAAGCTGACTTCCACAGGTATGAGATGTTCGATGTCGTGGGCGAGAACTTCGGGTCTCATTTAGGTGGCGTCGCGTTTTTCTTACAATCTCGTCGGGTTTACGGTGATCAATGCGGACTCCAGGGCGCTGTGTACTGGACGTGGTACAGACACGAAATCTGGGCGGCCCTTCAAACCGGTCGACAGATGCTCCTCGACGAGGCATATTGGCAGCCCCCGCCTATTGAGACTTTCGAAGGTGTCTGCGTCGAGGACATAGCAAATCGCGTGATTTTTATATTTGGGCAATGCGTGTCCTTCTGCAATCCAGGTGATACGGGCGGCGGTAGTATCGACGAGAAGATTGATGCTCGGCAACGTAGAGTTACCACCTTGGATGCTGCGCTGGAGGATTGGAAACGAAAGCTTCCGTGTTCCATGTCCCATTTCTTTGCAGAGCCGACAGCATCTCGGGATCAGAATGTGTCTCATCAGTTTCCCTTTTTGTGGTTTATGTATCCACAGAGCGGTATGTTTACTGTTTCCCATGACCGTTGGCAATGATAAACTTTCCACTCACAATACCAGCCATTGCCTATCAAGTCTATCACGCCTCGAAAATCTTGCTCAACCTACATCGACCACCAATACCAGTCGAGAGCCGCGGTTTGGGCCGCACGCAGTCTCTCTGGACCCGCCGCCAAATTGAGCGATCTCGCGAGCAGATATTCTTGGTCTCGAATGCGGGCGTTCCCGACACCTGGAGCCTGGTCTCCACACAATGTCTGTACATTGCGGGACTTGTAACTGAAGGGGTGTTGGAAAGACAACGGACGCTTGAGCTGATTGAAGACTGCCAGAAGAGTTCCGGTCGACGGACCATATGTCTTGCGGACGAGCTGCGAAGACTGTGGGTTCAATGAGTCGCAGACCTTGGGGATAAACTTTGCGCATATCCTTTTATCGTCGGATTACGGTGGAGATGTGGGACAGACTTGGCGAATTGCCGTTGAGTGCGAGATCATTCATGGCTCAACTCGTTTCTCGCTCAGTTCTCTGATTGGCCAATTATGGCCCAGTCCATCATGATGTGGTCAGTCTCTCCGCATACCCCATATATCCGACATCTGTCGGGGAACTAATAGTTGTCCAGGACAGTATATATCTAGCAGGATTTACATTCAAAGCTGGCTGTATACGCATTGAGCTGTATAGAACAAGGACAGCAAATATGTCCGGAAATCACCATCCAGTCTTCCGCAAGGGAGCTACTGCTCTCATCAGCGGAGCAGCTTCTGGAATAGGTCTGGCGACGGCACAATTCTGCTACTCTCGCGGCATGAACCTCGTTCTTCTCGATGTCCATGAGCATTCATTACTGCAAGCCACCAGTCAACTCCCGTCAACTTCCGAGATCAGAACGTCAATGTTCCACCTGGACGTGGCGGACGCGAACGCCTGGAAGGTCCTACAACAGGGCCTTTCGACAATGCATCCCTCCGGGATTGATTTTCTCATGCTGAACGCCGGATGCAGTGTCGAGCCAGAGGCCGGCAAGACCGTCTGGCAAGACCCGGAGTATTTCTCGCGCACACTCGCAGTCAACACATCAGGCTACACGAACGGAATCGCAGCCCTCCTCGACACGATGAAAAACGGGACGGAATCAAAACCCCGCGCCATCGTCCTAACCGGTTCTAAACAAGGAATCACCAATCCCCCGGGTAACCCGGCCTACAACGCGTCCAAAGCCGCGGTGAAATCCATCGCCGAGCAACTATCCTACCATCTCCACGCCGACCACCCTGAAATCAGCGTCCACCTTCTCGTCCCCGGCTGGACGTACACGGGCTTCGGCGCCGGTCGGTTCTCATCGAAGCCAGATGGCGCGTGGGCACCGGAGCAAGTTGTTGATTATATGAACCGGAAGATGGCAGATGGCGTGTTTTACATTATTTGTCCGGACAATGAAGTGACCGAGGAGTTGGATCGGAAGCGGATTGTGTGGTCGGCTGGAGATATTGTATATGAGCGGCCGCCGTTGTCGCGGTGGAGGCCGGATTGGAAGGATACAGCAGCGGCAGAGATTAAGGATAAGATTACTTTGTAGAGTAGCCGGGTTTAAACAAGAACTGCAGTGGACAGTGTCGAATATCCTCAGCGGTTTCGGTGTACTTTATCGATAATGAATATCCACCAATCAGGTCACATAGCGAATTCCCTTCGATGATGACATGGATTCCAGCGCATGCTATATAAATCGCCCATGTCACTATCAAAAAAGGACAACAAGAGATATTAGTTACAGGGCAACAAGATGACTCTTCAAGGATCCAACGTGCTCCTCGTAAGCAATTCACCCCTCATGACCGGCAGCTCACTAAATGGCTTAGACTGGAGCTTCCATGGGAATCGGCTCCGCCATTGCCGAAGCACTCGCTGCGAAAAGCGCGAATTTGATTCTTTTCTCCAGATCCGAGGTACGTACAATCCCATTAAGTTCTGAATATAGTCTAATGCCTAGCAGAATAAGCTACAGAGCCTCGCGGACAAAATCAAAGAGCAGCACGCAACCAAAGTGATCTACAAAGCAGTCGACATCCAAGACTACACTGCCGTCGAAAATGCTGTTAAATCTAGTGTGCAGGAACTCGGCCAGGTCGACATATTGGTCAACAATGTGAGTACTTCACGTCTAAATACGAACTATATTCTAAAAGCAGACAGGCTGGCCTAGCCCTCGGCGCCCCATCCGCATTCCACGACCTCCGCATATCAGACATCCTAGCCATGAACAATACCAACATCAACGGCCTCATGTTTGTAACTCACGCAGTCCTCAACGCCTCAATGATCACCCGCAAAGCAGGCACAATCCTCAACATCACCTCCGTAACTGGTCTCGAGGTCCCTCCATTCCCAGGCGAAGCAGTCTATCACTCAAACAAGGCGGCACAGGAGGCCTTCACGAATGCGTTGCGCAACGAGCTGAGCGGAACGAATATCCGCGTTATGGCGCTGCGACCTGGTTGTGTGGCAACGAATTTCCATTCGCAGCGTGTTGGGCATGACAAAGAGATGTATAATAGCTTCTTCGAGGGGTTTCAGTACGTCAGTTGTATACTTGTGCCATTGGTCTTACTAACACTGCTATCAGACCTCTGGAACCAATGGATATCGCAGACTCAGCTGTTTATATGCTGGAGCAACCGTTGAATCGATCGGTGAAGGCTCTTGATGTTGTTCCTTCTGGCATGTATAGTTCATCAGCATCTACGGGACTTGAGCTAACGCTATCCAGCGCAACGATCGTTGACTGTGTTTGACCGGGAGTGGAATAAGAGAAATGCATAGTCTGGGTTTGACTATTCTTCTCTTTTAACTGATCATTTTGTGTCTGTTCAGCAGTAAGACATTTGTTTTTATACATGGCACTCTTTGAAACGGCTCTCTCCTATAAAGAACCTGCCGACTTCTTGAAACGGGAAGCAGCCATGGATAAGATTGGCTGGGACAGTTTTGAGTAAATCCTAATCCGAATCCTGAAACGGGTGAAACGGATAAGCCAATAAGGCGGTTAAACTCCGAGTCGGGGAAGTCGGGAAGTCGATTATCCGGACTGCACGAGGCTGTATAGGAAGAGGGAATCTAGATTACACGGAGGGTGGCATTGATATCCATAGACACCATAGATGGTAGAATGAGTGCTTGGCTATCTAGACGAGTGTGTCCGTATATGAGGATCTGTCGGCCTCGGTAATCGGACCAGCTATTAATCCATCTCGACTTTCATCAACGGGGAAGCTTCGGGGCAGCGATGTCGATTCTCCAGATAGCCGTACGAGGCCTATATGACGACCCAGAGCTATAACGATAGTATCGCGCAGTAGACAGTATACGTAGTATTGAAGTTATCGTAGGGTGCTTGCTAAACCAAGAGCGCTTCATCGCCGTGCGATGAAACCTCTCCGAAGCTCGATAGATCGGTCCGATCTTCATCCGATCTTTATCATTTTAATCAGCCTCTTACCGTTGGCAGACACCACTTCCGGTCTTGTGGGAAGATCATGCCAAGGCCCTTGCTCTATGGGTACCAACAATAGCGACCTTCCTGACTGGGCTGTCGTCCTAGGAGGAGGCAACAAGAGGAGTAAGAGGGTGGGCGCCTCAGTGCTTCTTGGTCATTCAGGTCGCCACAATTATCCTCAAATTTGGTACACAATGCATTATTGAGAATTATTGAAGTTGCGCCCGTGGTTCTGATGCTCAAGGGAACCGAGAATCCACTGGTGGAGTTTGATACAAGACAGGACCAAAGTATGGTTGTATGGAGTACTCAGGGGTATCCGCCGTTGTCGCTGCCGTGTAGCTCAGTAAGAGTGGATTATAACCGTTCCCGACCAGAATTTGGTCATTGTACATGCTTTTCATATAGAGTTGAGTTTACAATGTACAGTTAACTTCCATGATTCTGTCTTTTCATCTCAGTGATCCTCTCCCCCGGACCGGGACAATGGGGCTAGATCAGCACAGGCCATGCTGGTCAAGAAAATAGGGTACAGTGTACGAAAACGCTAGACCCGCTGAGGTAAATACTAGGGGTAAATCATCCAAATTAGGCAAGAGGAGCAAGCTTTGCTAGTGGAACAACCAAACTCTGTTCGTCTCGTGTATTCTTTTAATCCCGCCCCTGCCCCCCCTCACCTTCGTTCTGATCTTTGTTTCGGAGTCTTCGTATGCAGCATCATGGCTAGCCCCTACAGCAAGGCTATCACCGTTGTTACCGCTGTCTTTCTCGGCATTTCGCTGACAACGGTGCTGCTGCGATGTTTTGTGCGATTCCGTGTGGTCCGAGCCTTTGGCTGGGATGACTCCTTGATGGTCATTGCAGCAGTGAGTTTTGCATTTCTTCCTGATGAAATTGTGATATAACTGACCCTGGGTCCTGTCAGATGTTGAATATCGCGTTTGCAACATGTGGCTTTATAGGCGCAAAGTATGGCATGGGCCAGCATCTCGAATATTTCCTCTTCCATTCCGATGATTTCCACAAAGCATTATTTGTATGACCTCCGGCTCCCTATCCTTAACATGCTCGGGCTAATCATATGAACTAACAAAACAGTGCTTCTGGCTGGGTCAACTTTTCTACATAGGTATAGCGATTATCGTCAAAACCTCAGTTGCTCTGTTGTTACTCCGTATCACGGTCAATCGCATCCACATTGTCATTCTCTATATCACCATGGCAATCAACATGATTGCTGGATTGATTTTCATCTTTGTCACCATCTTCCAGTGCTCACCCGTCAACCACTTTTGGAACCGCCTGGATCAGGACTATGGCAAATGTATGGACATTGGGATCCTCATTGATTTTGCATATCTGTGCAGTGCGGTTGCAGCCCTTACGGACTTTATAATTGGCCTGTTGCCGGCATTCATAATATGGAACTTGCACATGGCACGGCGAAATAAGATAGCTGCGGGCATGATTCTGAGTCTGGGCTGCATGTTCGTTCCCCCTTCCCCCGTCGTGCCCGCACCCATGGTCTATGGAACAAAACTAATATAAATTGCATTACAGAGCAGGTATCGCTGTCTTAATTCGCTTCCCCTTCCTCAAACACTATGGTGACAGGGACTTCCTCTATAAAACCGCCAACGTCGCCGTCTGGTCGAACATTGAAGCTGGCCTGGGTATCACTGCTGGATCCCTGCCAACATTACGCCCCCTAATTCGATTCTTCCGCGAAGCTTCCTACGGCTCCTACGGCTCCTACGGCCGCCACCAAGACTCATTTCCACTGTCAACTACCCTGGGGAATAGCACACCAGTCCCGCACTCCAAACTGGCACAGGAGGGTGAACAGCATTTCTGGCCCGGTGGCAGAGATATTGAGTCACATGGGGTGCACACGGTGGTGGTAGGGAATGGACGGGTTGCAGTTGCACCGGCGAATAGCAGTGACGACGACTTGAATACGGTGATGGGGAGTCCCGATTTGGGACCGATGCGAAAGGAGTGATCTTTTCTTTCCCTCACCTTCCCTTCCTTCGTTGTCATTTCTCTCTTTGCTATCCCTTTTTTGTTTTGTTCCGTATACCCATGATTGTATTGTATTGTATACCCATGATTGTACTGTATACCCACGATTGTACTGTATACCCGCAGTCCTATCTTGTTTCTTCTACCAGTATCCCGAACCTTAGCTGAGAAGAGGCGTGCTTTTATGGATCAATAGCGATCCACGCCACCGACGGCTTCTTGGGCTCTTGCTCGGGACCGAGACTTGGCTCATCTCCATTCCCAACCCGGCGAAAGTATGACTTCGCGCCAAACAAACACCTCTTTCTCGACCGCGACGAATTCATCAAAACAGGTTCCACTTTCTGCCAGTGCCAAGGTCTCGTCACACTTTGCACTACCACAAACCAAGGAAGCATGATGCGCCGCACCCGCGTGGCCGGGCCGGTGGATCCGTGCAGGAGGCCGGGTTGAGAGATGCGGGCCCTCGAGAGCGAACGCGACTGAGCCAAGCGGGGATGCAGCAGTGCTGGCCTGAGATTACGTTTGTAAAGCTCTCCTCGTCTTCTTCATCCAGAGACACTGATCCCTGAATGGTGTTAATTCTCCCTGTCTCCACGGCTCACGCCCGGTCTCCGGGGACGGTGTGCTTGGCGGCTGTGTATATGATGGAGTAGCCGTTGAATAGATCGGGGAAGGCCAGTTTATCTGCATCACGAAGCTCGAGCTACATAATCCTTTTCTGGGGCGCAACGATCTTTGGCTATCTTTGGCCAGGAGTGGGACAAGACGGTTGAACCTCTAAAATCGTTGGTTGATTCCAAATGTCGCACGTAAGCCGCCGGCTTTTCTCCGTGTCCAATAGAAGTTTAGTATCTGGCCCACGTAAGCTACCAGTAACCGATCCTTCTCTGCGCTATCAAGACGCTCTGCATAGCATCTGTGCTTCAATAGATAAAGCACTGTCAGCTCACATTGAATGGAACACTGCATCACGGCTAAAGTACAACCTAACTAGTCCGCCAATGCCCAACTGCCAGTTCTCTCAAGTCCTCGACTAGTCCACTCGGGTGCTCGAGTGCAGCAAAATGACCGGCATTGTCACGCTCTGTAATGCGTTAGAACCACGTTAAAGAGAGTCCGCATAAAGTAGTACACACCTCTGTAAAATACCAACTCTCCCGTCCGTTCAACTGCCCTTTTCGATGAAGGCTCTGTATCCCAAAAGAACGACGTATACCCAAACGGAACCTTAATCCGATTCTCCGGCTGCACGACAAACTCGGCGAATTTATCGTGCTCCACATTCTCGTAGTACGGCAGCATGGATGTCATGATGCAGTTGCTAAAGTAATACAACGATGCGGTTGTGAGGATCGCGTGCGTCCATGAGGGATCGCTCTGGTTTTCGGGGTTGGAAGCTTCGATGAATTTCTCGCCTACCCACATCAGGATGCCGAGGGGATTGTCGTGGAGGGCGATTCCGATTGTGTGTGGCTGGGTTTGTTAGTACTGACTTGTCAAAACAGGGCGGAGACAAACCCGAGTCCTCATACACACAGCATATCCAATATGGTTCTCAAGCCAGTCGTTCTCCCGGTTCACAGTGGCCTTCTCCCGACCCGTATACTCCACGCCAGGAGGCAACGGACTCGGAGCAAAGTTGAAGTGCACCAACTTGCACGAATCTGTGTACTTTGACGCAAGCTCCCGACCGACAAAGTGTCCCCAGTCTCCGCATTGCACCATGTACTCCTGATATCCCAGCTTCTTCATCAACTGATCAAAAACCCTGGCCGTATCCTGCAACGTCCACCCGGAGCGACGCGGACCATCCGACCAGCAAAATCCCGGTAAACTGGGAACAACCACATGAAACGCGATGTCCTTGTCATCAGACGGACGCGACAAAGGACCCCAGACTCGACTAAACTCCCAAAACGAACCCGGCCATCCATGTACCAGCAACAACGGGATTGCATCGGGACCTTCGGCACGCGCGTGCAGAAAGAATATGTTGAGGTTTTCAATCAAAGTGGTATACTGGGGGTATTTGTTGATGTCGTCTTGCACGGAATACCAGTCGAAATCGTTTGTCCAGGTATTGTAAAGGTTTTGCGCCCATTCGTAGGGCGGGCCTATTTTCTCAGCGGAATGGTGACGAAAGACGAGATACTGGGGCACGACGTACCGTAGCAACACTCCGCATCGACAACAATTGGTCCTCCGGGGAGTCTTGTGTCTTTCAGTTTTCGGCCCAATCGGTCGACTTCTTCTTTGGATGTCCGCCATGTCGGATATATATCTTGCTTGTCACAAACCGCAAGGATTGATTAGGGGCGCAATTGGGAGATGTAATTGTAAATCCACCACAAGACAGAATTACAGATTTACATGCGGACTCTATATACTACAACATCGCTGGCGAATAGACCATCCAGCCAATGACGGTCGGAAGCGAGGTACCCAAGATATAGTGACGTCACGATTATTTAGTTGCATTAACTGGAGAATATACACATCGCTCTACTATGCCCGTATAGAGAAGCTCATTGTAGCAGCTTAGGCAGATCGTCCACCGATGAGGAACCCTCGATGATGCCTATCATTGGTCAGTGCGCATCGTCACGCATGAAGGCGAGAAACTTACCGTGCACCGCATTGAAGAGAGGAAACTCCTCGGTCTTTCCATGCTTCGACAGAAATTCCCAGACCGACTGGGCCGTACCAAGACCTTGTAGTTTCTGACCGTTAAGTTCCGTCTTCTCAATCTCCTCTACAGAAACCCCCTTCTCCACGGCGTGGCAAGCGGAGCGGAAGTTTCTACCAGCCGTGCAGGATGCCACTAGATCCGCGACACCGGCGCTTTCGACGGTAAATGTCCGCTCGTCAACAGACTGTGGGAACCAGGTTTGGCCGAACTTGACCATTTCAAGCACACCCTGCCGGAGCACGGCGGCCTTGGTGTTCTCTCCCCATCCCTTGGCTTGTACGAAACCCGTCGCTAGTGCCACGATGTTCTTCAATGCACCGCCCAGGGACACACCTGCTGCGTCTGGCACAACATGAACCTTGAAGTACGGCCTCGAGAACAGCAGGTCCCACAGTTTACCATCGACATGAGGGTAGTCCTGGGGCACGGGTTGTAGCTTGACGTGCGTAGGCTTGGTTTTATCTTGCCGTTGCTCGTCGACCTTGACCAGGTTATCCTTGGGCGATCCATCGTCAGACTTCAGATCCATGGGTGGAGGGTCGTAGCCGATCGTCGTCTCGCAGAATCTCTCCGCAGCTACTTCCGTCGCGATGTTGGCGCCCGACAAAGAACCGCAATAGATAGCCAGTTTCTCCATGATCAACTCCGAGTATAGCGTAACCGTCGCGTCCGAAACATCCACACCCTTAATACACGAGATCCCACGCGCGTAGGGCACAATTTTCCCTTGCACCTGCTCCAGTGTCTTCGAAATGAACTGATGCGGGAGGTTGAAGATCAGCAACGTTGCGCCGTCAACCGTCGACGGCAGATCAGGGTTTGCGACGAGGTTATCGGGCAATCGGATATTAGGCAGGTACTTGATATTCTCGTGGGTCTCGTTGATAAGCTGGGTGAGTTTGTAGGTTTTATCGCCGTACTTGCTGCGGTGTTTCGAGGACTCGGGAACCTGGACATCTTCGTCAAACACCCACATCTGGACTTTTTCGTCGAAGACATCGGTATGCGCTTTCGTGTTCTCCGCAACGATTTTGGCGATCGTCGAGCCCCTGTTGTTGTTAGCTATGGGTGTGAGGAATTAGCGAAGGAGTAGATACCAGTTTCCGGAGCCAACGACGGCAACTCTGTGTTTCTGCGGCATCTTGACAATAGCTCGGTGTGATAGATTCAGATTGTGTATATCAACCTAGGTGAACCTGGAAGGACTGAATATATACCGCGCCGGTAATTGGATGTCATGCTTGCATTAGACCCGGAAACCGGTTGTATCAGAGCTGAGGTCGACTCGGGGGAACACCCAACGATGACGTCATGTCACCTCCCGACGAACCCTTCTGCTCTCTTTTTCAATTTTCTTAGCACTGCTTTATCTGTAGGATAATACCACTTATATGACTTAGCACCGCAACCCCGTGTGCCTCAATAAACTGATCTAGTCCGTACAAGCGTCAATTCATAGTAACAAGTAGACCAATCAGCAGCCGCTATAACCGAGCCAATAATATACCAGAATTACCTGTGCTCAACGATGCCTCCCTTCACTAACAGCTGAGATAGAATTCCCGTTCAATTGTCTATCTCTAGGTGGATAACCATAGGAATAAAGGCCATTATCCAGAGACGCAGTTTTAAATTCAAGTTTCTTTGGTCGTACGCCAGCACAAAACGTCTTCCCACGACCAGTGTCACGGCGCTCTACTAGGATAATGGAACATCCAACTCATGGATTCTACCTAGGTAGCTATCGATGAGAATAATCAACATGAGGAAGGAAGAGAGGAGGTAATACTGTGTTTATCAACAAAGCAATAAAGCAAACAACTGCGCCTCACATGATACCCAGCCAACATGACCAGGCCGTCACAACCAGTATATCAGACAACCGGAACAAGACAGTTATCCTTCCGCGGCTTAAATGGAGAGTGCACAAGACGGGGCAAGAAGTCCTACCTATTACTGGATGACCTCGAATGATTTGTTATTGCTGCAGTCAGCGCAAAACTTGCTGTGTATCCCGTCCTCCTACATCCGAAGGATAGCTCTGGTCACCCCAGTCATTCCAACTAGGTTCTGAAAACCCCCCAAAAAAAACTTTTGGCAGTTGAAGTTGAGGTAAATCTTATGCAGACGGGAAAGGCACCTTACTAGAGATGGGTGATACAGAAAACATTGGTCCATAAGTCCAAGGGACACCTTTAACAACCTGTCAACTCCATCGAGAACCTGTTTCTGTTGCGGAGGTTTTTGTGATCCTTGCACGCTGATTCGAGTAGGATAGGGGAATATGAGCATTGTCTGATGGCACCATTCGTTTGAGGTTTGAGGATGATTATTTGGATCGTTATTGGTTTCTGCATGCCAATTAACAGTTTATGATACGGAAACCTGTAGTACGATAGCCGCTTGGAATTGAATGCACTCTTTGGGTATACTTCAAGATTCCCACATTACGTTGAGCAACGCCATGTCTCTTAGGTCGCTGGGTAAGAATCACCCAGTTGCAAGGCCTGAGAGAAGGCAAGACCGAGAAATAACCCTGAAAACGATGAGATGGTCGTCTACTGCAATCCATGTTCGCGAGCCAGTGACTCTGTATGCTTGATTGCTTTTCCCTCTCGACTGTGTGAGAAAATATTTGTATTCATGCCATTACTTTACGACCAGTACCCTGATTGCTACCCTACGACAAGCTCATGACTCTGATTTACTTAGCTACTAGGCTTTACTTTACAATGAGAGTATGTCTTCATGAGTGGTACGGGCTCAGGTAGCTCTTAAATTTGTGTATGCTTAGTACCAGTGTCTTAAGCTGGCGTATTGCTACTACATCATTCTTTCAGGTAGACACGATTTACCATTCTTATGAGCTTTCTGGCCACTTTTCGTCTTGGATACGCATGTACGACACGACTGAGTACATTTAGCTTGATTCAAGGTATAATTCATGTATAACACTATTTTGAGAGCCCGTAGTAGGTTTACTGGTTGAGAATGTCCGTCCTTCAGGCCCAGTCCGCATCGGGAATTTTCCAGACTCGACTAACAAAATACAAACACAACAGAAGAAACGCAGCCTATAACTATGGGAATAACTGACAAGAGGTGTAACAGGAGATAAAACAACACAACAGACGCTCAAGGTGGACTGATACATCTCTTCACAAAACTCGTCCAGTGACCGCAGATGAGAGGATTCATAGTTGTTAATGGCGAGGTAAGCAAGTTGTCATGTAGAAGCAGAAGAGATCATTCCGTAGTCGTTTTAAACATGATAGCGGCCCTGGTCCTTTTCGTCTGCGCTAGGAAGTACCACCTAGAGGCCATTTAAGTTGTTGGAGACCGGGGGGGGGGGGTGTTGATGTGTCTGAGGACCGGGAGAGTCACGGACATAGTACCGTAATTGTCTCATATGTAGTATAAAACCATAATGGTTCAAAGGAGGCTGTTTGTATGAGGAAGAGTAGCGGAGCAGGATGGAGAGGTATCAAATGGGTGAGCAGATGAGGCGCTAAACCGAATTAGCAAGGAGCATGACATTGCGAATTCATTTCTCGACAGCTAATCTGTATACCACTCTTTTCGCCCTTGGTGTCCAGTCTGATGTCGATATCTCATCGCTTTTATCGACGTCTCTATGCCTCACGTGCCGTTGAACAACCCGAGGTCTACGCGACGCACTTAATTCAACCCCTGTTTCCCCGACCTCCATACTGATGCGGAGCTCGTTCAGCTACGGGATCACCTACGCAAATTACCTCGATACTCACCACGAGTCCCAGTCCTATGCCTTCCACCTCATTGGCCCAGGTGCCACAGCCAGACGAGGCTGTTGCAGAGACCAGACGACCCCACGCCGCATTTTGTACTCGACGAGGGTGCACAGACGACCGAAACCCGATCCTCCGGTCGACTTCACGTTGCTGAGTTGTCATTTACACCTACCAGCCAAGCCAAAATTGCCATCACAAAAGAAACTATCAGGGGGACGGTATTTCCAAGACAATCAAGACAAACACCACCACACGACCCCTATAAAATCTCTTCCTAAGATAGTAGCCTCTCGATGAAAATATCAAATATGGAGAAGAAAAGTAGGAGAAGAGAAAGCTATCTACAGGAGAAAGCAGGTATTATCTATGGGTTGTGTGGCTGCGTTAAGTGCTTTCTTTGTTTGCTTGCTTGGATGGTGACGTTTAGGTGTTGAGACATTACAACAGCACCAACTGCCAGGCAGTGGCTATGATGCCCTTTGGAATTCCCAGCACTGTGGTTATAAGGGGCAAATAGTTTAGCCCAGAAATGGTGATTGCAGAAAAGGTCGACAGACGTCTATTGGGAATGTTTTATGCGCACACAAAGACCGCCAGTGATAATGTCCTTGGATCCAAGAGGTAATTCTCAGCTGATACCCTTTGAAACCTCTATCCTCAGTACCCGTATTGTTTGCTCGAATGCGCTGGATGGTAATGTATTCCTCAGAATCTGACAACCACCGACACTCCACTGGCTTATCAGGAAAGAACCCATAATGAAAATTGTCCATAATGCTGAAAAGGTGACCAAGGCAATAAGTAGAAGGCACCATGGCACAAGGGCAGTATTGACGTGACCAATCCCATAAGAGACTAAGCCTGAGGAGACTGAGAACTATCTATAAACACCCCAGCGTTGGTACTTTTTTCAAGCCGTCGAAGCGATGTACCTACCTGGTTTTACCGGAATGCCACGCAGATTGGCTGTTTGGCCTTAGTATACCACATGAAGGTCACTATATCGTGAATTTGATATTCGGAAGTATTAGAAGCTTTTGGCATGGTTGAGGATGAGAATAAGAATGAGAATTTGCTTTAAGACGGAATTTGCATTAGACTCGGAAGCACCAACCCCAGAAGAATGGAGCGACTCGAGTACATGGACAAAGCTATACTGAATGACCGATCATTGACCAACTATCCTCAACCTAGCTATATAGCTAAGCCCATACGTTTGGCTCTATCTTATACAACATTCAGTTCTTCGCTCTTCTTTCCAACCTGCATTGGCCCAAACGCCCTTTCTGTTTTGCGGAACCAGTAGTCGAATGTGGCTGCGACAATGCGCCCTTGCAGAAGATAGTCATGGGCCTCCTGCGCCAACGCACCGGGCACGGGCTTTAGCGGCCCATATGCACGAGCACGAAGTTGGATGCGAGCAGCACGCTCAAGGTACACACACAGGTAGGTAGCCTCCTCGATAGTCGTTCCGGCTGTCAACATACCATGGTTGGCAAGGACGATTGAACGGTTGGTGCCTAACGCGCCGCTGATGATCACGCCCTCTTGGTCTGCGATGGGCACACCAGGCCATTCTTTTAGAATAGTGCAGTCGTTGTAGAAAGGAGTCATGTCCATCTGCGAAACAACGATGCCCTCGCCAGCAGCTGCAAGAGCCTGGATCCAGGGCGAATGAACGTGAACAATGCTCTGGACATCGGGTCTGGCGGCATAAACCCACAGGTGGAATCGAGTGGCAGGGTTGGCCATGCCGGTGCCGGTAATGGTGTTGAGGTCTTTGTCGACCTCAATGAAGTCTTCTGGCTTGGCTTCCTCCCAGCCAACGCCGAAGCGGAGGGTCCAGTATACATCTTGTGACCGGGAAGAGCGAGCAGTGATTTGACCAGCAAGCCCAGCGTCCTCCTGAAAATTCGCTATGATGCGAGTGGCACAGGCCAATCTTTCATTCAAAGTGCGCTTTTTCGTAATCAAGTTCCGTTCCATTTCACTGGTTGCCCGTTGATCAAAGTAGTCCTTGGAGCGGAGGTCCTCGTCCACGGAAGTTGGTGCCATGTTGCGTGATGTGTAAAATAGAAAGGAGTGTGTTCGGTTGCTTCGAGAAGATGATTTTGAACGAGTTCGGTGTCTGTTTAGAAGAATCCATGATGGAAACAATGGGGGTTATGAAAGGGATCTTTATACATGATGAACTCCTCCCTGTCTGTATCGTGATAGCGAAGTATAGAAGTTCTCAAAATTTAGGAGCCGCAAGTGATCTTCATCTGACTATGCGAGCCAATCGGATGGCTAGAAATATGCGAGCCAATCAGATAGTCAATATGTAAGCCAATCATAGAACCAAAGATGTGAGCCAATCATAGAGCCAGAGATGTGTGAGCCAACCCCTAATCCATGTTATCTCTCGCCTCCGCTATCTGTCTAACAATACTTGCGCGATGCCGGTCAAGGATTCACTCATACAGGGTAGAAAGCCTGTCGGTCTGGTAAAGACATAATGGTGATTCGGGGGAGGGACAAGATATGATCCAATTCGGTCAGAAAACCGAATCTTGAAGACCTTCCGTACGTACAACAAGCCCATGCCTTTTATATTCCCAAGCAGATATCTATCAAGTGACGTCGCTGGTGGCGTTGCACCGTCAGACCTCGGAAGGCACTAGCCCGTGACCCCCGCGTTTGGAAAGGCTTCATACATGTTGGAAAAGGGGAACCGACCCTTTACAGCCGCTGAATACTAGCCAAGTTACTCTCGCTTTCTCACAGCCCCGACAACGCGAGCCAGTCGTGCAGGTTGTGCATTATTGCTATGGATGAGTTGATTTGTCGTCTCCTTGCATGCTTGCGCTAATTTAACCTCACCCCACCCATGTCTGCGCGTGTGCCCCTTTATGTTGCTGCACGATCAACTGCAAAGCAGAAAAGACAACGGACTCGGTCAGGTACTATATCCCTCAGTTGTGTGTTCTTTTTCCGGAGCGTGGGAGGTAGCCTAACCAACATTCTAGGCTGTCTCGTATGCAAGCGAAGAAAGGTCAAGTGTGATGAGGGGAAACCTTCATGCGGCCATTGCCGTGCCAAAGGTCTCACCTGCACCTACGACCGTAATGCTACGCGGGCCCGCATAAACAATGGCGCAAGGAATACTTCCACGGTTCTGGGGTCGATCCAAGCACCTACGGTTCGGGGTTCCTCTTGGGAGTCAGTGGATCCTGACAAGGTTTCTCACTCCGTTCGTGACCAAGATGTCGCGAACTACCAGGTCGAAGAGCCACTCGCCAAAGCTTTCTGCGCGCAAATGACCAGGAATATCATTCGGAGTGTCGACTGTCCGGGAAATCCTCATTTGGACGTCTTCAAATGCCTCATGCAGTCTCCAACAGTGCTACACGCATCACGAGCACTGGCGAACCTTAATAATTTCGCGCCCACGTTATGTCCTGAAGAAGTTGCCCGCAACCGAACAGTCAGTTTGAAGCACCAAGGAATGGCGATCCAACTTCTCAAGCGCGACCTTCAAATCCCTAGATTGGCCCATACGGATGCTGTACTCGCAGCGACTATACTGCTTTATCTGTTCGAAAAGGTAAGTCCTCATCCCTCCACGTAGAAACAAGCGTGCTTATTCGCGGTAGGCATATGATGCCGACAACGAAAACCATTCAAGTTACTTTGAAGGAGCTCGTGCCCTGATTCACCAACGCTTCTTCACCGTAAAAGACGTAGCTCCGCAAGGCGACGAAGTTTCGTGGGCTACAAGGCTTCTGGTGAAAACATTCGTCTGGCATAATGTAACGATTATTGTGTCTAAGCCGTTCTTGTTTCAGGACAGGGACATCGATATTCTTAGGCTGACGGACTTGCTGAATATAAAGAGTGAACAGAATCTTTATTTGCTAGGCTGGGCGAAAGATGCATTCTGGTTTATGACCGATCTTGCTGCTTTCACTCAGAGCCTACTAGCTGGTATGCCGCCAGACCAAGATAACGCTGCATGGAGTATGAGGATGCTCCCTAGAGCGATGCGCGTCGAAAAAAGGCTCAAGGCGTACACAGTGACTATAGATTCGGTGAAATATTATATGGGAAAGGTTGAGGTTGCTGAGGACACCACGAAACATTGCCTATGGACAATTGAACTTCTACGCCGAACCTCACTGCTCTATCTTTACCAGGTGATGCCGGAATTGATGCCATCGTTCTTAGTAGACGACTTAGCTCATGAGTTGCTCCAACAATTGCACACCATTCCGAAAGACAGTCCCATGATAGCATACCATGGCTGGATTCTGCTCACTGTCGGCGCACAGTGCCTGGACCCTATAGACCGTCGTTTAGTGCTCGAAAGATTGGAGCTCAGCCACGGCAAATTTCAGCTCTCGTCCGTCGCCACCAATGCAACGAAACTCCTTCTAGAGGTAAGTATCGGCTTATTTTTTTAATTCTATTTTTTCAATAGGATATTTACTTACATGGAGAAGGTCTGGAGGCGAAGAGATGAGCGACTTAGGGACGGAAATTATACGAGTCGTGTGGGTATCGGGCATTGGACTGATGTTCTGAGAGATATCGGACCAAATCTAGCGTATGTATAAAAGTCACCGTTAGTGGCTGCTACTGGCCATCCATTCCAATAAAATTTTCGTATAAGTCAACAGGTACACGACAAAAAAATTATCCGATTGTGATTTGCTTCTTTCTAGATAAGCAACATCCATGAATGTGAACATTAGCGCCATATCGTTGATCACCAACAGCTTTATACCAACGAAAAGCCTTCGCTTATTTTTATCCCATCCAATTGGCTCGCTTTCAAGATACCATCTTCAGGTACCTCTTATCTTAGACCCGATTATGCACCTACAACAGACTGGTGGATCGATAGCTGGGCAGATAACAAAAAGACAATTCCGAGAGCCACGAACTCAACAGCTCTATTTAGGGGCCCGGCGGGCTCAATGGTGGCTGTTCAAGACTTTAAGATTGCTGGAAAGGGTTGTGAATGTTGATAAATTGAGGGCTTTGTTGAAGATAATCCCTCATTTCCCCTGGTTGTAGGTAGTAGTGACTGGTAAGGAATGTTTGAAAGAGGGTTCTGTGATAGAGTGAAAAAATGCCGCATACCATGACTACATTGTACATAGCAATCGGCTTTGGATGGTATTATATAATATGGAGGTTGGAATGCACTATTTTCGCGCACAGAGGACGGTTGTCTCGAACTGTCCCCGGGCACATAAATACTTAACGACGATGGCCCGTCGTTTAGATCGTCAGGACCAATATATTGTTCGACATTATTCCTTTTTTATTCCTTATTCTTTACGATGTCGTCCAAGACTCCATCAGAGAAGGCGCCCCCAAACCCTACTATCTCGGCGGATAAGGCTGAGAGTGCACTTGAGGGGACATACTCAAGTACTCTTGACCCTGCTGCCATCAGGCGCTTGAACCGCAAGCTCGACCTCCATGTGTTGCCGCCATTGTTCATCTTGTATTTCCTGTCGTTTCTCGACCGTGGAAATATTGGTAATGTGAAAATCCAAGGCTTCGAGAAATCGTTGGGGATGTCTGGTCAGGACTACTCGATTGCACTATGCATCTTTTTTGTCCCATACATTCTTTTCGAAGTTCCGAGCAATCTGATCCTCAAGTGCTTGTCACCAAGAATATGGCTTAGTATTCTCGTTACCGGTTGGGGTCAGCGAGTTGTCCTTGTTGCAAGGAATTTTCATGTGCTGAGTTTATCTAGGCATCATTACCATGTGTCAAGGTTTTCTTCACAACTTTGGTGAAATTGTGGCACTTCGAGTTATCCTAGGTGTGTTTGAAGCTGGAGTGTTCCCTGGTGAGCTATAACCCCGAGTGTGTGAAATGGCAAAGGCCGGTATACTGATCCCATGTGAAGGTTGCATGTATATACTAGCGATGTACTATCCACGATACGAGCTCCAATGGCGCTTTGGCATGTTTTTCCCTTCTTCGACCCTGGCGGGTGCTTTTGGAGGCGTAAGAATTCTTCAAACTCCTCACGTATTCTGTGTGACTAACTGACAGCCCCCTTCTAGCTTCTAGCATACGCGATTGCCAAAATGGATGGCCTAAAGGGCCTCGAAGGCTGGAGGTGGATTTTTATCATTGAAGGTGTCATTACAGCTGCGTACGGTATCTGCGTGAAGTGGCTCGTGGTCGACTGGCCTAATGAGGCAAAGTATCTGAACGACGACGAAAAGTCACTTCAAAAAGCGAAGATGACGCAAGATGATGGTGAAGCTTCCATGGATAGACTCACGCCAGCAGCGATGAAGCGCATTTTTCTCGATTGGAAGATCTATCTCGGTTGCATGCAAGTCACTCTCCTCATCCCCTCAATCCAAAATCAATGGGTTAATGAATCATTTAGAATGTATATCGGGGCGATCAATACTACATATGCTGTCTCTTTCTTCGTGCCAACTATCATTGCCGTGAGTCGCGCTGTTGACAATCCCTCACTCTCGCTAACAGACCGCACAGCAACTGGGTTACACGGCTTCTGATGCACAGCTCCGAACTATTCCGCTATATATCGTTGCCGTCCTCATTCAGCTCTTATTAACATACATGGCCGATCGACTTCGAAACAGATGTTTCTTCGCTCTATTTTCAATTCTTTTCGGCATCGTCGGATACAGTATTCTCCTCGCAAGCTCTTATGTATCCATCCATATCCAATATTTTGCATGTTTCCTCATCACGATAACCGGGTATACAACCCTGCCGCTCGTCCTAGCATGGGCTACCAACCAGGTACGCAAACCATCTCAGTATTAGTACCCAGTTGGAAGATATCAGCTAATAGTGTACTTTTAGCTTGTCGGTCAGTACAAACGATCAATCGGTGTGGCTATGGTTATCGGCGGAGGGAACTGCGGTGGGATCATCGCGAGCAACATTTTCCTCGACTCCGAGTCCCCGTATTACAAGACTGGGTTCTCGGTTTGCCTCGTTCTGTTGTTACTAACCGCCCTGGCGTCAGCTGGATTTGCTATTGGGCTTGCCATGGAAAACAGAGCTCGAGACCGCGGTGAGAGAGACTACAGACTGCAGGATCAGAGCGAGGCGAATAATCTTGGGGATGACCATCCGAGTTATAGATATGCTTTGTGAGCTGTTGCCAAAAAGTATATATAGAATATATATTATAGAGTTGTGCCATAAGCGTGTCTTTTTGTTCTCATTCACGATTATAATTACGTGCTAGGAGCCATTTGGGTTTCCTATAAACCCTAGTGTCTATACAAATTGGCAATATAAAGTACTCTTATTCTTCCTGACAACAATAGCCTTAGGATGTTTGAGTCATAGCCTTGTTCCGCAACAAATAGAAAAATAATCAATGCTGATATGTACAAAATCCACAGAAAGCCGCATGGATTGTCGTTATGATCATATAACCCTTGCCCAGGCCGTGCCGGGCAAGGGGCCCGGAAAATCAGAAGAGTGCCTTGGAGGAAGCACCAAATGCAACATCGGAGGAGACAAGGGTGAGAATGGAATATGATGGTGGTGCCTGCGCTAAGGATGCTCTTAGTAGCGACCAAAACACTCGTACAGCAGAGTTTTCGGTTCTTGTTTGTGCTGGGCGATCTCTTAGTGGAGCTGTCAATTGGGATGCTGCTCCCGTGGTTGTTGTGTCCGGCTTCTAGTTTCTCTGCGGCGAGGTTTGTCAGCACCAATATGGTCTTTCTTTTATACGCCACCTTTGACAGTGAATAATGGTCGACAGGAGTGTAGCCCTCCTTCGACAGGCTGGTGATGGTGGCAAGTCTAATACCTCTAGGATCATCAAATCCGAAATCAGGGTGATCGGGTGAGCACCGGTTAATTACCAGAGTGACACTCCTCCCATCATTGTGCCGCTGATCGTTTTCCGAGCTCAATTGGTCGTTCAATTTTGATGTCATAGTCAATTTGGTTGGGTCGAAACGGGCCTCGATGAGGAAATTCATGATGACCGGAAAGGGACGGCCTGCAACAATAAAGCTTGCCCTGTCCCTGGTCTGAAAAGTGGTGTATTGCAAGAATATATGCAGCTCCCAGACTCAGTATCGCCCCTGAAGATCGAGGCAGTGGCCAATGGAGAAGGCGATTTGCAAAGGGCACAAGGCTGTGAACCAGCTCAAACCCTTACAACTTCAATGAATCAATCAGTTTCCTTCATTTCACTCCATTAAATACCATGATGTTTATATTGTTCAATTGTACGACATAATATTTTTCAAACTGGAGCCGATTCAATTCTGACCGAAGTATGCGTTGTTACGAATCCTAACATGTTCCCTTGAAAACGACGTCTGGACTAACCAGAATTAAACGGAACGGTATGGTGTGCAGCACTTTGGAAAAGCCACTTAATCCATTATTCTAAGCTAGCCAAACTAAGTACATTCATATTCTCGTACTCAGTTGATTGTTTCAATCCCCGCCATTGATACTGTCATGTTTATCCTCCCTGGCATTCAAATCATAACAAAGCCGCTCTCACTCTCCAGATCATCCTCTTCTTCCTCCCCATTTTCGCCATTATTCTCAGTCTCTGGGTCTCTTTCATCCTCACTATCACTATCCCCGTCCATCACGAAAGGAAATGGTGGATGATCAGGTATCATTGTTTCGTCAAATGTCCAGGTCTCCTTTTCCCCTTCCCGCAGCTGAAGTTGCTGCCCATGATGGGCGAACTGGGCCTGCTGCCACTCAGTTGGACGTTGAGATCTTTGTTGCAGCCTGGACTGAGCCCGCTTTTGGTTTTGTGCTTCCTGGAATTGCTTCTGCTTCCAGCGTAACTGCTGAATCTGCTGATCCAAATGTTGATATTTGGCCTGTTGCGTCCGGAGGATGTCTTGAGTATCCAGTTGGTATGTTATATTACGTGGGTGATGGCAAACCTGGTATTGGGGCTGTGAGTGATAAAGCACGGGTAGAGGTTCAACATGCGGGAGCTGGTGACAATAATGAGCCTGCTGCTGTCTGTGCTGATTCTGTGCCTGCCGGTTCTGGATCAAATTTGGAGGCACCTGTTGCTGATGTTGGCTGTTCAGAGGCTTTTGTGCGGGCGGGTCCTGTAGCTGTCGATACTCAAGCGGGATTGGACATTCATCTTCATTGTGAGATGGTTCTGTCTGGAGCTGCTTCTGACTCCGATCCCTGAGCTGCTGGTTCCATCCCTGGAGAAGCTTTTCCTGAAATTTCTGCATCTCGTCTGTGAATTGCCAATGGAAAGGCTCGGGTTGGACATGCTGCTGTAAGTGCTGGTACTGCTTCTGCAAATCTTCGTGATGGATCTCGCGTTGGTATGGGTGAATCTGTTGCAGCTCATACAAGCATCTATTCCAGATCTTTTGTCGGTTCTCTTGCTCAGCTTGGTTTTTCTGGGACGACTGTGGAGAATTCAGTTGCTGACGCGTGCCCTGAGTCTGACTCTTGAGATTCTTGAGCTGCTTCCGCTGGCCCTGAGAGAGGGACGGATTCTGATATTTTGGCTCTTTCTGCGTCTGCTGTTGCTGGGTACTGGCATACTCCAAATTGTATTTCTGCGTAAGCCTATTCTTCTCCCTCCGGCTATGGCATCGAGCCTTGCATACCCATACCATGTCGTCTCCCTATTTGCACGTTAGATAGGGTCACTATTGAGCTCTGAGATGGGACTTACCAGGTCGGCCGTCAATTTGAATGCTTTGTGAGACATCCTGGAGTTTTGCCGCTGCTGAATGCTTTATTGTGGAATGTTGTAGTATAACAGAGAATGGTTTTGTGTGAAAGGATATGACCAGAATAAGTGATGGTTGTAGGCACGATATTTGCTGCCTACCAAGCGAAATGGAAACATTATGACAGCTTGATTTGAATATATATAAAGCTGCCTGGAGATTAATATAATATTAGTTGTTGTCAAGTAATCTACTATGATTATTACGGGCCTAAAGCTTGAAACGATGCCTGAGAACTCAGTACTCGGTTTCTAGCCTGTCTTAACTGATTGCCACGTCGTGTACTTATAGATCAATTTATCGCTGTATCGTATTAATAGGCCATAAGACCAACTAGCAAACCGCAATAGCATGCAAATTCCTGTATTTCCCCATCCCGTTACTTAGATATACCAAATAAACTATCGCACTCGGCACTTGACACCGCATCAATTGCAGAAGATGGTCTTGAACTCTCAGGAGTCAACGAACCTTTATCAGAGCTGCGAGACCGTTGTTGCGGCTTCTCCTGTGGAGGCTGAATCCGAGATGTTGGCAGCTGAATACTTCCAATGAAAGGTCGTCGTCCACTGTATGCAGCTACTGGGAACCGAGGCAGATCCATAGCTGCCTTCTCGGGTGCCGTATAATGCCGTTCCACCGGAGATTTACCTTGTTCCTCGACCCGCTCAATCTGGTGAGAAGTAAATGGATACTGAGGCCAACTTGGAATTTGCTCTTGTGTCTCATGCAGAGTTTTGCATTCAGCATAGAACCGCTGAAGCCTATACCGACGGAGCTGCTCCTGAGTCGGATTCCGGGGCAACTGCATCTTTTGTTGAGGCTTCTCCTGAAACTTCGGCTTCGTGATCCTGTCTTTCTCCGGTCCTTGACCTTGTCGTTTTTGCTTCTGGTCCTGATCCAGCTCCTGTTTCCGTATCAGCTTCACAGGCTGTGGGTACTGCGGTAAATCCGTCGCCTGCTGCAGTGCAGGGGTTCTGTAAAACTGTTGCCGTCCCCGCTGGTGACAATTCTTTGGGTATTGTGGTAAGAGAGGAAAGCGCTCTTGGGGTTTCAAATGAGATTCTTGGTGTTGGGCCTTGGGTTCAGGGAGATGTTTGCCACAGCAGCAACCTTGGGCCTGGGCATGGTTGTGGTCGATTGAGTCTTCCTGTGTGTGTGTGTGTGTGTGTTAAATTGGGTTTGTTTGGGCTAAGAAGTGATCTTACCAAGTATGTCTTGACGGTCACTTCCTTTTTCGACATTTCGGGGGGCATTTGAAATTAAATTGTAGAGAGTAGGAGAATAAGCGAATGGTAGTTTGATAAGCATGCAGGTAGAAATGTAGTACAGGTATAAAATATTAAATAGGTGTAGCTAGGCAGAAACCCTCGCTGCCTGTCCAGCGAAATGGAAGCGTCATAAGCATCCGAGTGCTTGAGGTCTACATGCTGTTGCCTTCTTTCTACGAAAAGGAATGCATAATTCCAGACTTGGAAACATGATTTAATCCAGAACTTGAATTCATGAGCTAAGCTAAGCAAAGATAGCGAGACAGCATTCTTCAACGCATCAGGTAGATTCTACCACCAAGATCCGTCACCTTCGGTGGCTTTCCAATTTCCGATCATAACAATACTCTCATCACTGTCCGAGTTGAAGCTCACTATAGATGGAGATCTTGAACCATCAAAGTCCAACAACTCATAATCAGTGTCAGGCTCCGATGAAGGCTTTCCCGACCCGAGCTGGGCTGAAATCCAAGGAATATCGCACGAACCCAGAACGTACGGAATCGACTTTTGCGACTCGGTATCATGAGAAGAGGCCTGGTCAGATGCTGAGCGGGACTGGGCCACATCCATAAGCTGCTGTGATCGGAACCCTTGTTGAGATAGTCGCCGCGTAGCCTCATCAACTTGCTTTTCCATGGACTTTGTATACGGACGCTGCTGTTTCTGCCGGCTTTGAGGCTCGATTTGGGGCCGATAGCCCACCGGCTGGCTCTGAGGCTTGCTCTGTAGCTGATACTGTCCTCGGGATGGCTGCTGCGCCTGGGAATCCGGAGTCTGCGGCTGCTCATGCTTCTGACAAGAACAACTCCGGTTCTGCTTTCGTTGAATACGGCGACCTCGTCGGCTCTGGCGCCGATGCTGCGACTGATTCCTCGGGATTATTATTTCCAATTCGCACTGAGAAGTCATCTCCACTCTGTCCCCCTATCGATGCATGTGAGATTTTGTTTAGGAGAAGCGGTTCAATGAAATCTTACTGGATTTAACTTAATGATCGCTCTTTGATCCCGAGGCATCTTGTTGTGTTTATCGTTGGGTGCGGGTGTGGTTGGAAAGTGGGATTTAAAAATGACGCAGAATAAGCTGATATCTGGAATGGAAGCATCATCATGATAGCACCTCTGCCTGTTGTGACACTGCAATTGTTTGAAATATTAGGTGTGTGTGTGTGTGGTTTTTTTTTTTTTTTTTTTTTTGTGGAAAACTCATAGTATTTGATTCAAGCTAAACTAAGCTGCTTTAAGACAAAAACTCGCTATATGAAAGCCCCCTTGTGCAAGTCATCAAATGCTACTGGTGCTAGAATAATACCGGAGACTTGCTTTGATCGAAATGTAGCTAGAAGCTAACAGACACCATTGTATTATGTTTCTCGTACTCACACATAGTGATATCCGTCAAATATAGCGGATGCCTCGTCCTCGTCGCTACTCGGACACGCACGCAATATAGGTGATCTAAAAGCCTCAGGACTTGACTGAATATTATACTGCGCCTGCTGGGTCTGAAGTTGGTACTTCATGCGCATGTTGTCAAGACATTGCTGCAGGTTTCGCTCTCTTTCATCCCTCAACTGCTCCTGCTGGGTCTGGCTTTGGTGATTCTGGCGCATCTTCTCAATCCCTTGGCCCAGCAAGTATTGGGTGTCGTATTGCTGCTGTTGCGAGGAAGTGGTTGGAGCCGGTGACTGCCAGACGTGGTAGTTCTGGGTCGCTTGGTTGAAATGGTTCAAACGCTTCCAAGATCCGAATTCCCTTGGACCCACCGTCTCGTAGAACTGGCTTGGTATCTGCCGGGACCGACGTTGTTCTGGGCGTTGCAATGAACACTGGGTCTTGACCTGCTGCTGTTGTGAGGAAGTAGTTGGAACCGACGGTTGCCAGGCATGGTCCTGGGACATGAGCGCTGGACTGAGGCAGTCCTCACGCTCCCAGGGTTGGAAGTCACTTGGAGACACCGTCTCGGTGAACTGGCTTGATACCCGCTGCGTCTGTGGCTGTTCCTGCTGTTGCTGAGTCCTTTGATTGTGCTGCCACCAGCATTGGCTGTTCCGGGGATACTTGCCACCGCGGAAGTTCTAGGTCTGCTTCTTGTGGTTGTGGCATAAATGATAACGACGTCCCTGGCCCCTGCGGCGTGGCTGTGGCTTTTCTCCCTGCGCAATAATGTTAGACTAGTTTTTTATAAAGAGCATAAATTTTGACTACTAGGTTGAATGTGAATCTCAGTCCGTGAGGCATCCTGAATTTCTTGGTAAAGCCACCTCGGCGGTTTCGGTGCTGGGTCTCGTGCCATTTTCCCTTTGACTGTAAATGGATACATGTTAGCTTGAAATTTCATATGGTTCTTATGTATATCTTACCAGTATGAACGTGATATTCATTCTGTTAGACGCCGCGGATGGTATTTTTGTTGCTGTTATGTGTGGAATGCGTTGAAGGTTGTAGTTTGAAGAAAAAGAATGAACAGAGAGAAAAGAGAAAAAAAATCCTTCTGGGTGCGAGGCTTGCTGCCTGGCAAATCGAGTAGAAGTGTCATGTTGATATCTCGGGGTTTATAACACGGTGCCTGGCGACTACCACGGTTTTCAGGATGGCTACTACGCTGAATACTATCAGATAGCACGACTAGCTATCATTTCGTTCTGAATTATCGCTACACTTTCTGACTGAATCATCTTTCGTATCTCATGGACAAGTTAAATAAATGGACTGTATGTAATTGACCGGTCATATTGCTGCGCCCAATTGTCCCGAGTTTCCTTTCTGTTGCCTCTTGCTACATCTCTTTGAGTGCGAGTGCATCATCATTTCCACATTCGCCATCGTACCATATGTCGAAAGGAGGAGGTAAGTCCTAGAGGCTAGACCTCGGAAGCTCGTGAATACTTGGGAGGCTGATGTCATTGGTGCTTCAGAGATTGATGTTGTGGGTGAAGGGGAAGACCCCAGCTAAGATGTCATGGGCGGAGGATAGGCTGACATGCACTGCTGATGCGCTGCTGGTAGGGTTTAAGGTCTGTTTGTGGCAACGCTCCCATCACCGCTACTCAGTAACAACGGGAGAATATAGCACCGAGGATAATCTTCGTTTTCTATGCGAAACGAATGATATGCCAGCCCAGCGGGTCTGGCTCCTTGTGGTGAGTTACGTACGAAAAACCATGGGGGTCCTGCCGAATCAAGATCCGATAACGTCGAATTCAAAGAGTAAAAGGCTTTGCAAGATGGTGATGGAGAGGCATTATTGCTCTTCCAAGCTGTGACAATGGTCTTCACAAAAGAACATAGGACTCTGTCTAGTTATCCTGTGAGTCAATAGCTGGTTGAGTAAGCTTCTGTGGAATAATACAGGGACCGCAATTCTTCCTGTTGAACTGAGCAATGTCTCTATATGGGAAACGCATGCCGTGCCTTACGCCATGCTCTGGTCGTTTCGCTTCAATCGTCATCTAAAGAATGACACATCCGGTTCTGTGTATGATAGTGTTGCGGCAAAAATATACTGGAACAACGTGAGTTCGTGCAGCAATAAAGCCATCGTAAGATCCACAAAGAAATGGGATTCTACACATAGGACCAGTGTCATTTTGCAAGACCTGTAGACAGGATCCATTTGATATCGATGTCGGCCTTATAAAATATAAAATTCCCCGGGGTGACGGTAGAATTGTCCGAAACCCCATACAGGGCTTGAATGCTTGGACATATCCTCGTTGTCTTAGCGTGCGATATCAAATGAGTCACCGGATTGCCTCAATCAAGCAAAAACAAACATTCGTGATATTCTTTGTGTCGCTGAAGTAAGGGTTATGTTATTGCAAGTGTCACCTGCGACACTAGATACGTCTTCAAACCAGGCTTTACAACTTCCGTGGTTCTCTCGCCAAATAATGCGCCCGAGCATATCCAGGTGTCATCCAGACTGGGAGCAGTTGCTGACACGCTCAGGCCCTTACCATTAATATACTGACTCTCCACGGAGACTTACTTCTTATCATTGCCAGAGCGGTCAGCTTTGTCTGCAGTGCGGAGGCCCGCAAAGTGATTCACGCCGTGCTTAGCACATGGAGTGCCTCGCGTTATCACCTCATTCACGCTGGCATTGGTTGGCTCAAAGAGGATCGATTGGCCCCATGATCATATTACCTCCAAACCACAGTCACTTTTCTGTGTGGGCATGGTGTTTCCCGGTGTGATAGGCTTCTAGGATAGCGTGGACGTTTGCCAATTCTTCCTCCGCGGATGTTGAAAGTGTCGCGGTACATATCTCAGGTATTGTATTCGCCGTAACACGCCGGTAGGTTTTGTGGCTCTGCAGGGTCTACACTATTTCAACAGTCAGTTAGTCGGGGTAATATCAAATGATAGAAGTTAGGATACTAGGGATATGGGTGATTTATGGCCACGTAGTGGGTATATTCTTAATTGCCCACTGTATACCTCCACAACAACCCTCAACGTTAATTCTTCAGGCCATAGGCTTCTCGCACTGCTGAATCATTGTATCTCATCGACTATGTATACTTCTGACAGTAATTGCATAGATAGCCACGGACAATGGACTGCGAGCTTGAGTAAATGTACCCAGGATAGCCAAGGTGGTAGATAGCCAATGCTTAGCGAGCGAGCATTTCATCGATGGTGGGGTCTTCATCGTTGTTGATAGTGATTCTCTAGTCGGGAGAATCTAAAGATCCAGTAACGGTCATCTTTGAAAGCTGTCGGGCTACTAAAGCAAGAAAAAGAATGGGAGTGGCAATAAGCTTGTCGGACTATGAACGCTGTACATGTCATTGACCGCGGTGATAGCGGCCTCAGGCACTGAAACCACCTTCTCCCTTATCCAACATAATGCGGCTCACCATTCCTCATTCATCACTCCGTATACAATATACACAACCACAATCCTGACATCTCTCTTGTATACTCAATTTCACGGTACGGGTCGCATCCCATGTGGTTCGCCATAACCAGAAAGAACCCTGTTTCATCTGGGGAGTCCGCGGTGCGGAGGGACTTCCGAGATACTATATCACTCCGTGAGTATGAATGAGTGTATGAGTATGGGTTTAATCATAAAATCTTCATGGTTGATTTTATGCTTACACCTACATCTACACCGTATTACACTCCGTAAATCTCAGGCAACTATTACCCCTAGCTCAACGATCCCCGTACACCGTCCCCGTATTTATCCCGCCCAGCCCATGCTCATGCACGGTGCACGGTGCACAGTACACGGTCTCACGATCAACAATTCAATAGCGCATAATAAACCCAACTCAATTCAATCAACACACGACAGATCATCTGCACGAGTCCTGTCTCTGTGCCCTGTAGCATGCACCCCGTATTCAGCCAGCCAACCCCATCCCTGCGCTGCCGATGCAATAAATGATAAATTGATGTCTAATGCCAACGCCCTGTAGGGTCGGATGGAAGCAGGAAGCCGAGCCGAACTAACGGACACGGCCACGGGCGAGCCGAGAAATGTATGCTTTTTGTATGTACACGGACGGAGAGGATTCCGCAAGTACGGGGTGTATAGCACGGCCGAGACAGTGTAGTATGTGACTACTGACAGCAAAAACAAACAGAACATGCACACTGCAACCAGAATGTACCATACTGCACAAAGAAAATATTATCACGTAATGCAGGGATAAGAACAAGTAAATCAAATCTGCATTGCATTGCATTGCAGCGCAGCAGCGTATGTAGTACAACACCCTCCGTCCGAGTATGCGCATTACTGGCGTACTTGAGCAAACACGGAAAACACACGCGCATTCCATCGGTGTTCCATTCAGCTTCTGTTGACATTCCAGTGGAGTTAAGTCACATACTGACGAATGCATCGAAGGCGTCGAATGTCGCAGTCGAATTCGAATGTCACGATCGGAGGTATGCACACCTGCATACTTTGTGATCTCGGCATAGCTGATACGATCTGGAAAGGAAGGATTCGAGAAGTATTTTGTATTCTGTAGTCAAAACTACAAAAGATAGATACTTGAGATCAAGTATATCATCTAGATACTAGAAAGCAATATTAATGTGCAGCAACGCAGTGCAGCAATGCAGAGCAATATAACCACATTTTCCTCCCGACCATGGCATCATGGCTCATTACCAGCAAGACAAAGACATACACAGTCATCTGTGCTAGGTATCACAAACATCAAAAAATAAGGAAATTAGAGAATAAAGAAAAGGAAAATAAAAAAAAAACTATGTACAGCCTACAGCTGGCTGGGCTGGAAAGAACCCAACTCCTGCGAGGCAGGCGGGTCATTCTCGGCAATGCGCTCCTCAACCTTCTCCTCACGGTCCATGATGCCGTACTCGGCGGCCTTCTCTTCAATCTCCTCCTGGGAGAGCTTAGGAAGTTCGCGAGCGGCGCGGACGTAGGACATGTTTTCAAGGTAGCCCTTGGCGAAGATGAGGTCGATTTCCTCAAGAGTGCGACCGGCAGTTTCAGGGTAGAAGAACCACACGACGGGGATGAAGAGGCCGTTCCAGGCGGCGAAGAAGAGGTAGGTACCCCACTTGATGCGGGCGACCATGACGGGGGTGATCATGACAACGGTGAAGTTGAAGAGCCAGTTAGAGCAGGTGGAGACGGCGTTGGCCTTCGCACGGGTCTTGATGGGCGACAGCTCGGCGGGGTACAACCAGGGCAGGGGCAGCCAGGTGGCGCCGAAGACACACATGTACATGAAGAAACCGAAGACGGCGCCCTTGGCGGTTTCGGAATCACCGGGGATCAGGCAGCCGAAGACGATGATCATGGCGGCGCATTGGCCGAAGGAGCCGCCCAGGAAGAGGTTGCGACGACCGATCTTCTCGACGAAGAACCATGAGAAGGTGGCGAAGATGGCGTAACAGATCATGTTGATACCACCGATCAAGAGGGCAAAGTTGTGCGATTGTCCAATGGAGTTCTCGAGCAGGACGGGCAGATAGTAAATGACAGCGTTGCAGCCGGAGATCTGCTGGAAGAACTGCGACGAGGAACCGACAATCATGCGACGGAAGTGCTGCGAGGGACCACCAGTGAAGAGATCAGAGAAAGAGGATTGTTGAGCGCCGGAGCTAGTCAAGTTAGCATCTGCATATTACACTTGGGTGGAGAAAAAGGGAGGCGTACATTCTGACAGAGTCAATGACAATGTTCTTCTCAGCCTGAGCCTGGCGGTCATCGATCTCAACACCCTGGAGGGCAGCAATAACCCTCTCACCCTCGGCAACCTGGTCGTGGGCAACGAGCCAGCGAGGCGACTCAGGCAGGTAGTACATGCCGACAATGATGACAACACCAAAGACAATCTGGAAAGCGATAGGGAAACGCCAGACCAAGTCCTGAGGACCAAAGTGGGCACCGTAATCAATCCAGTAGGCAATCATAGTACCAATGGCGATAACACCACCCTCGATACAGATAAGCAGACCACGGTTCTTGGCGTGCGAGCATTCAGCCTGGTAGGTGGGGATGGTGGAAGTGTTCATGCCGTTACCGATACCAGTGATGACACGACCGAAGATGAACTGCAGCAGAGGAATCTGATCGGTAATGGCCGTGACCTGGATGATGACACCGACAATCATGACAATGGCACCCCAGATAACCATCCAGCGACGACCCATCCAGTCACCAAAGAGGAGGGCCCAGATGGCGCCAAAGAGACATCCTACTCCGTTAGGATCATTGAATGTCGACATATTGGAGTACAAGAGTAGACATACCAACTTCATACACAGCTGTAACGGTCGCCTGCATCACATCATCATTCTTGGTGGCTGTGAACATGGCGTTAAAGGCCGGGTCCGAAATAATACCCGACATGACACCTTGATCATAACCGAACAGCAAGAAACCCATAGTCGCAATGGTCGAGACCGTCAGGGACAGCTTCTTCCCTGTCAGGCCCAGATAGGTAGGGGGCGCCATGATGGTGGGGAGTTATCGTTAAATGGAGCCAGTCCAGTTTTTAGTCCAGCTCAGTCCAGGTCGAAGTCCAGCCTCAGGTATAGACCAGCACAAGACTAAAAAGACAAATCCGGGGAGGAAGAAAGGAGTAACGGGCAAAAAGGAGAAAGGGACAAGATTTGGGGAGAAGAGGGATATATAAGTTTGCTGAACACCGATGCGGAATCTTTGTCATAATTCGAATATTCAAAAAAAAAAAAAATATAAAAATGAAAAAAAAAAAAATGGAAAAAAATAATAATGAAAACAGATGCTGCATTCGGTAAGGATCCGTCAGTGGGAATGGGTGGGCCCCTTCTCTGGATCATGGGGTAACTATTCCTCTTTCAGAAGGCTATGATATCATGAAGCTTAACGCAATTAGACTGCAACCAATCAACACAGACCATAGTGGGCCATGATGTCGGCCTGATGCACGGGATGGCGGTTTCACCCAATCAGACTTTTAAGAAAAGGCCCACAGGCCTGCCTGAATCGGTTCTTGGCAATTCCTGACCAAAGCTTTTACAGAGTATGGTGGTGTATATCCAGGGTAGGACCATGGCGATGGGATAGCTGGTATATCTTTAATCTTGGGGATAGTAGGATAGGAAGTAAAGGCCCTGAGGCGATGCACCTAACATGTCGTATCCGGGGGTCTGGGGCACCACACCCCAGGCAACACAGGACACAGACTACTCGGCTGTCGGAGTCCCGAGTACAGTCTGTCCTTTTGTATTAATGCACAAAAAGCCGCATAATCCACACCTGGCCAATGCACTATTATTTATTTGAACCCATTCTGGTCCACTAATCTCGGTTGGTCGACCGTCGTCCACCGTCCACCGTCTGCCGTCGTCCACCGTTGCTCCACCATCGTTTAGTTGATGGCCGAGGATGTCTACGTTGGTCCGATCAGCATACAGACACTGGACTGACTGGCTACGGATTCCAACAGGGTAAAAGCCTGTCGACCACCATCAGCGGCATGACGTAGGATGGCTACAAGGATATGTGCAAGAATTGTCGTAAATCGGAATCCTTCAGTCCGTGCCCGCCGTTGAACGCTCGTTTATTGCACGGAGAAGAGATAATGTGCGGAGAATGGAGATGGAGATGAAATGGAGATGGAGATGCGAAAACAGCCCGTGTCGTGTCAGTAACTCGTTTGGTTTCAACCCTGAGTCGGCTCCGTAAGAATACTGTAACGAGTACTGCTCTCACAAGTATCTCCGTATCGGACGAAGCCGGACACTTACCGAACGCGGCACCCCCCTCGGCCAACAATTCAAGCCGAAAAGACCCCGAAAGTGAGAGGCCGATCCACCCCGAACGCGAACACGGAATGCACACGAGCCCCGATTCGTCTGGCGGTGTGGGTTTTTCCCCACGCCTCCGATACAAGCACAACCAAGATTTTACAAGATTTTTACAAGCCTTGAGAAGGATTGGTGAAGGATGTCTTGGCTGTGCCTGTGCTGTGCCTGTGCTGCTAATGCCAAGTGCCAAGATAGATGTGGTCAGAACAAGCACTGCGTCATGATAATCTGGTTGTTATATCTTGTACACAGTATATAAGTCCGGAGTCGTATTCGGAGAGCGATAACGCGAATACAGATGCTTACTACTCTGTTCTGCACAAGTACGAGAAAGGAGACAATAAACTTATGTACTACACAGCACATCCCCAGACCCCAGACTCTCCAGGCAATAATATTCCCCATCCCCTGAATATCGGTCCACCGCCAGACACCAGTCCACAGTCCACAGTCCACAGTCCACCATGAAAACTCTGACCCAGTCATATTAAACGCGGTATAATTATTATTATTACCATCTACACCGGTGACAGGACCGATTTCCTTGTAGGGTGAGGTGTTTCTTTCTCTAGAGTACTCCGTACAACTACGGGTGCAATCTGGCACATGCTCATTACCGACTTGTCTCCGAGGCTCGCCTGCCATATCCGTGGATGGACGAGACAATAATTTGTGTACCACTCAATAGCATCTCCGGTCGTCAATATCTCTGGATAATGATTCCCGGATCTAACAAAGGTGTTGGGCTCTGTATTAGTGGCACAACTCCTCTGTCCCCAATGGCGGGTTGTTATACGAATCCTTCGACCCCGGATAAGTTCATCTCCAAGTGGTGGTGGCGGCTGCCACGGAGCAATCATATTACTTTTTGCACCGCACAGAATGCATAACTCTTTACGTACAGAGGAAGTATGGTTCACTTTGTATGGTTCCTCCATACACGAGCGTCGTAATCTGCTGCATCATCCATCGCCGTGTCTCGTTCATGCGACCGAGCCTCATCTGGGGAAGATCTGCTGCAGGTGACCTTGTGCATGTACTTTTACAGCTGGCAGTCATATCAGTTGGCAGCTGTATGTATGTTCTCGTTGGTTGAGCTGATGCGTGGCGAATGCGATTGCTTGTCGACACCTGTCGGGCACGCACTGCTGCTGCCATCGTCGTTGGGTTTCGTTTCGGGGCTGAGTTTCGAGAGTTCGTGCGAACCTCGTGTTAATTTTATTCACGGATCTTCGCTGTTCATCTCCCTGGACTATGGATAGATGGTCAGGGATGTAGTCAAGCTTTATTGACAGAACTATTCTCGTCAGGGATAAGGATCTTCTGCTGTGCAGCGGAGGTTAACGTGCTCATCGACATATCGGTTGGGATATTCGACTCCTGACACAGTACTCCCCCGAATCGGAGTACCAGACTAGGAAGTTGCATCGTAGTCGTGGAATACTACAAGTACACAGTACCGTATCAGCCTCCTACGTACCTCCTAGATGACCTGACTCATGCGAGACACATGCAGTGTTACACAGACATGCATCAGTAACAAATGCAACCAACCATTCACATCTCTCATTAGAACCAACTATAATCCCACATCACCAACTCAGCCGTACTCAGGGTACTACAGAATAAGCAAACTACTCCTCCGGCAAATGCCCCAATCCCTCCTTAGCCCTCTTCTTCCCCTCCTCTGTGACATTCGGATTATGCTGCGCCCTGCACATAGCCATTAACACTGCCCACATCCCATCCAATTCAATACAATCCAATAGGGACAACGCACGCTTTATATCCAGCCGCAACGCGCATCGGATCCTTATTTCCAGCTTGAGCGTTATGGATCTCCTCGCTGGGCTGGTCGCCCCCTAGATCGTCAAGGACAGATTGGGCGTTTTGTTTTGCTTCGTCGGAGGTGTTGGGGTTATGGAGGGTGCTGCATCACATATACACTTGTTAGTATGAGCTGAGGTAGGGGCAGGAAAGGGAGAACGGACGCTTTGTAGCCGCGCATGACATTGACCCTGTCGTCGGCCATTTTGTAGTTTGTAGGTTATGTTGTTGTAGTGTGTGGTTGAGGGATTATCTGGGTTGACTGCAGTAGATACTTATACTTACTGTCCTCTGTCTACTCGTACACATAGCTCGCCACTTGTGTCATTATCTGTCATATACAATATCCTGTATTCTGATCGATCTTGCATCGTGGGCAGGTCATAGTTCGGTAGTTTGTGGACGGTGCAGGTTGACACAGCGGGATTCGAGAATGAGGTATCGATTATTGTGCATTGTGTGTTGCTACTGTATTGTGCAATCCACAACTCTACATCAAGAAGCACAAAACACTAAGAATGATTGATATCGAAGTATGCTGCTACCATCCGATCCAATATATATTCCGCCGTCGGTGCCGTTTATACGCACCACGATTGCATCTACAAATACATAATTGACAAGTATCTCAACCTACAGAACCCTCAAACACCAATCAACGCAATATCGACTATCAACTAGCAATTCTTATCCTACTTTACGTTGTATATGCAGTCAACGATGTACGTCAACCTGACACAACCCCGCAAAACCAGACCCCAACCCCAGACCGAGGGCGAACCGGTCATCACGTACCGAACTTCTATTCTACTACGATTCCAAGTAGATGGATACGGCACATTCCAGAAATGACATCGAATGTGATTGTATTCGTCTAGATCACAATGATCTGAACTGAATCGCAGGTTGGCGAATCAGAATGGATATCAAACTCCACTGTGATGCTTGTTACTTCACAGCGACGACATCAGTGTATCTGCTGCGATTGGTGACAGGGAGCTTGACAGGATGGAGTATACTTTGTAGAATCCTGTTCTAAATGTAGGCAAGAGGACTTCATCATGATGTATCCCGTCAGAAAGACATAAATACTCTCCAATCCTCCGCTAACTGACCATCAACATCAACAATCAATCACTACAAGTCTATCTACAAGCCTACAAAACAAAACCGAAGCCAAAACGAAGAAAATGGCATCCTCAAACCCTGGAAACTTCGCCAACCGCTCCCACGAACAAGTCGAAGACATCGCCCGGAAGGGCGGCCAGTCATCGCACAACTCTGGCTTTGCGCATATGGATGAATCCAAACAGGTTCGTTTCTACCCCGCAGCAATCCGGAATAAGTATGTTAATACAGGCACAGAAGGACATCGCATCGCAAGGCGGCCAGGCTAGCGGCGGTAGCTTTAGACCTGGTGATCCGCGGGCCAGAGAGGCTGGTCATAAGGGAGGTTTGAGTGGTGGGCAGCAGCCGGAGGAGTAATACTGAATCATGAGATGGAATGACTATTTGGATATGAAAGCTATTGAATGATGTATGAAATATACTATATTATAGTGAATGAGAATCAGATTGAACTATTATACAGTTGCAGTGACAATGCATGTGCGTGTCTCATTAATATATTACAATATGCTATTATACAAGTTACACCTCCGGCTCGCTAAGGATGATGCCTCAACCGCACCCCATTAGCCGTTGTCTCCAACTTGGCCTTGATCTTCTGACTCGTCTTCTCCATCTTACTCAAGTCCGGATGCACCTCCGGAGCATCGACATTCGAAAACAGCAGTGCCAACGGACTACTCTTCCAAATGAACTGATTGCGCGTATTCCAAATCGTCGCGATGAAGAAAATCAATGTGAACGCCACCAGCGAAATGGGGAGAATCATCCACAGCCAGCGCACGTGGACGTACGATTCGACGGTCCAGGTTGTCCCGTTGGTGGTTGCGGCGCAGACTTTTGAGCGGGCGTGTGTTGTTAACGCGGAGGCGAGAGAGTCGAACATGCTGCTTATTTCAGTGAGGTTGCCCGTTTCACCGTAGATTGCGCGCGCGGTGTCGGAGGACCAGGAAGGGCGGTTGCTGACGAATAACGAACCCTTGCCCTTTAGCAGGGGACGGAGTGAGTTGCTCATGGCTATCTGACTGAGCCAGCTGACGCCGAAGGTGCAGTGTTCGTTGTCGTAGGGTTGGTGGTATGTGCTTCCGTTGTAGTAGCATGTTTTTGGCGTTAGGGCGATGTTTTGCGTTGATGAGCCCCAGGTGTAGTTGGATGTTGTGTCCGTGTCGATGAGTTTCTCGCTGAATTTGCCGTTCTTTACTGATGCTTCGTATGACTTGACGCAGAAGGAGAGGGCGCATTCTGTTGCGCTGATGTCCGGGGGCACTCCGTAGCCTCCAGCTGCGATGGCTGTGAAGTTGTTGACCAGTGGCCAGCCAGTTGGGTCGAGCTGGACGAAACTGCGATCTGATGTCGCATTCATGAGGTACATCATGTTGCTCGATGTGGTAAAGTTCCAGTTGTTCGGCAGTGTGTACTTGTAGTTCTCGATCGTGCCAAAGCCGGTCTTGTTCAGGTCCAGCGAGTTTGTGATGTTGACGCACTTGCTGCAGAAGCCAAGGGACTGGTACGGTGCGAATGTGCAGTTTCCTGTCGGACAATCCATTGTGATACTGTTGCTGTTTGGACTTGAGCTTTCGAAGATACCGGTGTAGATCGCGCCCGTTGTCGAGAGCGGCACCTTGTTCATTCCCGGCCCGGCACCCTCGCCCCAGTCATTGTACTCGCTAGAGTTGCAGATTTGGATCGACGAACGCTCAGGCGAGTGTACCGGTCGCATATCGATAGCGATGACCTGCTGCACGAACGGGGCAATCGCCGAAGCGATGACGATAATAAAACACCCAATTGTAACCAGATGCCTGCCATCATTAGCCCAGCCCATCTCAACAATCGGGAGAAGCTCACCTCGGAATAAATCTAAAAAGAACGACAACAGCTCCCACAGCTCCCCGACTAGCCGCATCCAACAACGCCAAATCACTCAACTTATTCCCCTCATTGAACCACGACCACTTGAGCTGCGACAACGCCTCGGTAATCGGAAACGCCATCGCCGCCTTCATCACGGTCACCAACACGGAAATCAGCGCGTTCAGCGTAATCCCATAAGGCCAATCCGGCGTACTCTGTCCGTCGAAAATATACAACACCACGATAATCCCCGCCAGCGACCCGACTGCTATCACACAGCTGACAATCTCCCACGACCACCCGGCGCCCCAGAACCCGGGCGATAGCTGCGAGTGCGCATACGCCTGCTCGAACGCATGTTGTTGCGCGTGCTGCTGCCCCTGCTCGAACGCGTGCTGCTCGTTTGGCGATAACGGCCGTGGCGTGCCCGGGGCGCTGTCGAGCGGATCTTCGACTTTGAGATAAGTAAGTCGGTGGCTATCTTTTAAACGGTCCATGTTGCTGCCGCTCCCGAACAGAGACTTGAGATTGGGCATTTCGGGCTGGACGTCGAGTGAAAGGTTTTATATGATGCTGTGCGGTGCAGGTGTGTGCGGTGGCACACCTCACGGCGATTCCAGATGGGGTAAGCAGTGAAACTAGGGCGAGTTCAACGGCTGTAAATGGATATCTGTTGCCTTATGGGGGATAGCTGTTGGCTTCAGGATTGCCTCTTGGGGGAATGATTACCCTGATCGACAATGCTAATTTGTTTTTCGAGTTTACTTGTTTATGGGACGAATATGCAACCGGTACTTGTACGGAGTCAAGAATCGGTGCGAAGTAGAAACACTGGTGTAGAGGCATTAGCTACATTCATTAAGCCATCGTGTTTACAATCGAGGTATATGGTATACTTCCGCCTATACTCCGTAAGAGTATTCTGCAAGTGTCCTGTACGAGGGCTGATCGGCTGCTCAGTCCAAACACCAGCATCTATATATATCATAGCCACCTGGCAGGCTTCGAGAAATTCCGTGATTAATCCACCAATTGTCGCCGAACATGACTCGTTCATGGAGCTTTGTTTGGAAGAGTTTGATATAGAGCAGCGATATATGGCAGGCGGTGATTCGCGGCAGTAAGATAGGGGCCTACGGAGTTCTCCGGAACTCATCAGATCTGCGACCCCTCTACCTCTGTATTGTGCATCTCTACATACTAAGTATGCTACCTACGCTGCGCTATTGGCGCGTCAGCTGAGACATGACAGGTAAGCCCTATCGGGGGTGGATTTGAAGAATGAGAACGCTGTTGACGGTGCCTCTACTAAAAGGCCCAACTCGACTCGAGGTCGCCCACTAGTCGACAACACCCCCCGGAAGCAACGCTACATAATCCAATGGTGCCGGCTCGGTTCCATCCGGTTCCCCAACGATCCAAAGCACATCTCCGGGCCGTAAATCGATGTCGCGAAACGTTACACGAGTGGCGGAATGTCCGTCCAGGTAGGTGGAGGGGATGTGGCCGAGTTTGGTGTCGCCTGTCCATTGTCCGATTTGATCGTCGTTGCGGTATACCGTCCAGAGTGACTCGCCACCGTGAAGGTCGTAATAGTTGATTGCGAGATTGTACGTTCCTGATGGGATGGATAGTGTTGTTGAAGCCATGCCGGCGGTCGAATTGGACGATGTGATAATGGCAGTGGCGTTGGAGGCTGTCTCGAACGGATACACTGCATACGGCTCATATCCAGACAAGGTCATGCTCTCCGCTTCGATGCGCCACGGATGGTGACCGACACGCTGCATCTCGTCTGGGATACCAGAGAGGTTGTGGTAAAAGTTGGTGATGGCATCTCGCCAGACGATGGAATGACCGGCCTGGTAGATCAACCGGGCCAGGACGTCGTTGTACCGCTCCTGGTCGATCTTGTCGCGCAACGACTCCCACATGTCTACGAATGAGTGAGCAGTTTCCGCACCGTCGTAGTGCGCGTCGTAGAAATGCTGGATGACCGTTTTCCCTGAGTGGAGACGGTACGTGTAGTTGACATGGTGGAACCACAGCAAAAGATCGTCCGGAGTGGTGTCGATGTCCTCATACAGCTGAGCCACCTCTGCTGGATATTGCCCGGAATAGCCAGTCCCGTTATTCACCGTGCGGTCCATACCAATGCCTTGGCGATCTGCGCGTGTCCACTGTCCCCAGCCGTTGTTGTCCTGCGAGGCTGGATTGGGTCCGTAGTGGGTGTAGATGATATCTGTCAAAGTCTGCTCACCAAGATTACCGGTGTAATTCTCATAAGCTGGCCAGGACGCCATTGACATTTCTGTGATCGTATCCAAAACATGCTGGTCAGAACCGAAAGTCAGACGAATCCAATCTTGCAGAATGTCTTCCGAATCAACGATCGGATCCCAAGCCAGTCGACCATATGCATACAAATTCGACATGGCAAGATGACTCCCAAGCCATGTCGTATTCGTGCCCACGTTAACAACAGCCGTCCACCCCCCAAGAGGCCTATTAAACGTCTTCCCCGGGATCACATCCCTCACGGGCGATACTTTCCCATCAACCTGAAGGTCAAAATCCAAAACCGTCTTCCATAGCGGCGGCAGATAAACAAGATGACACTGTTGCCCTAAATATTCCTGCGTGACCTGCAACTCAATTGCGACGTTGGTCCGATTCAAATTAGCAAATAGAGGCGACGCCGGTTCACGGACTTGAAAATCTATCGGTCCATATTTTATCTGCACAATGACATTCTCTTCGAACTCTCCGTCCAACGGCTTGAAATAGTCAACCGCCGCATTTGCGCGATCGGCCGTCCAGCTCGACTCGTTGAGATTGTTGTCGTACACGAATGCGCGGAACATGAGTATTCCATCGTGCGGCTGGAGTGCTCGCGCAAAGACGTTCGCTCCTTCAGCTAGTGTGCGGTTGTATGTCAACGGACCGGGTTGGCCTTCTGAACTAGCTTTGACTAGATATCCTGCCAAATCGGGGACCCGCTGGTAGATCTGGTTAGTGACGTTCTCCCACCAAGACACGACAGACGGATTCAGTGAATCGAAAGTATCAAGGCCACCGAAATCCTGGGGCGAGGCGAAATTCAACGATATGCCAATTTGCACGCCATACGGCCGGAAAACGTCTGCAATCCTGCGTAGGCCGTCGATATTTCGAGCTTCCAGCAGCGTGGCGTTAGCATTGACATTATTGACGATAATCCCATTGATCCTGATCGAAGCAAGCAGACGCGCATAATCTCTGGCGCGAGTTAAATCTTCCGCAACCGTGCCGTTGGCGAAGAATATCGATGGCCCTGCATATCCACGTTCAATACTCCCATCCATATTATCCCACTCGTTTACCCATCGTATTGGTGCATGGGGATTAGATGTATAGGCAACTCGGGAGAAATTGCCCTGTGCCAGCATGGACAGATACTCGAACGCCGCGTAGAGAGCACCGCGTTGATTCTGGCCTAGCAGTTGCACTGTGTCGCCTGTTGTGTTGAGCACGAAGCCATCCTCATCTGGTTCGGGGGTATTATGGGTACAATTGTAGTCTCCGAGAGTACCAACGATGATCGATGAAGCCGCGCAGTCACCGTAGTTGACAGGGAGGGTCTTGTTGAATATCCGTTGGATACCCCGTTGTAACTCTTGTCCGGCAACATATACCGGGCTTGTCTCATTGTTATTGAGAACGACAACACTCGACGGCAATGCATCCTGACAAGCCTTTTCACAAGAAACCGGCGCATAGCGAAGCCAACCCTGCGATCCATTCTCTGCGGCCACAATGGCACACAGTAGGTATAGTAAAAATGTGCACAACATGGTTTAGTTTCCCACAAACATGAATTTAGCGCCCTCGAGGAATATATCATAGCTACCAGCAGTAACAATATAAGCGTGCATTTATGCTAAATGTGTCTTGGTGGCATGACGCGGGGTTCGGTACTGCATAGATGAGGTTCGTATAGTTGCATCGTGAAGACTGCCGAGCCGGAGATGCTCCGTTTAGGCTGTTTTTGATATTAGAGCTTGGTTTTAGTATGGATGAATTGTTTAGGTCATATTGAGTCGGTAGATGAGAACGAGAAACAAGCGAGAAGTATACAAAATAGAAAATATGCATTTGATTGGCTGATATTATACATTTCATTATTAGCTGACTCATGCGTGCACAAATGCACAGCTTACTTCCACTTCGGCATGAATTTATCCAGAACAACAATTACGTACATGGCAGAATGACATTAACTGCAAATGCGGGTGTCAAGAAATCATTCCGTGCGCGAGCAGTATGTACTATCACTGTGATTGAGCTCTATGACTAACTTCTGTAGTGCGAGAATTGCCGGCTGCGAAAGGTATGTCCATGCCATTATTCACAGGGTGTTTATTGATTCTCCTAGATCCGATGTGACAAGGAGTCACCGTGTTCCAGTTGTAGTACGCTGGGCATAGCATGTAGCGCTATTGGATCTCCGAGCGCATCTCGAGACCAGCCAGCCCAGCCTCAGCCTCGAGCTGCCTTGATCCAGTAGTACGTGACCCAGAACCATTACGGACAGAAAACTAACATCAAAGTGAACACAAAATCGACCTGATTCAAGAACAACTGTCTGCACTACAACGCACAGTCCATGATATATCTCGGTCATCTGTTCCCGCTGCAGCCCCGAATCCCCCGTCATATCAAGTCTCTTCAAGCCCGACATTCGAGGGGCAGAGTTCATTTAACAGTGAAACGCGTCTTGCGCAAGATGTCGCTTACTCGGCTGTCGCAGGGATGCAGAGTGGTAGACCAAATGAGGATGTTTCGGCGGCGCTGGCGTCGCTGAAGCATAGTTTGGATAAACATAATCCGGCGCAGCCGCAGGCGGCGAGACGCGTAACTGATTCTGTGCAGTTGGGAGAGCAACTACTACCGGCTGCGTTTGTTGTCGCTGTTGTTAAGAAGATTAAAGGTTTGTGATCTGCATCTATGCGTCTATAAAGAAGGTGATACTGACCTCCCAGCACAACCACCATTCTGCCTCATCAGTCATTCGTGGCGAGATTGTCTGCAAATCGAATCCCTCTGCCAGTCAATCTACTTCCCCTCTGATCCGATCCCAGCTGGATCGCTAACACTCATGCATGGACTGCTCTACTTTGTCGTTCGTGATTACCTACACGAAGATGACCCTGATCTTGCCAAATTTGATGCCTCGACATATTGCAAGTCCTGTAAGGATCGGTTTTCCGCCGGTCTCAAGAGCTATGAAATGATGATTGACCCAACGCTTGAGAAGATTCAAGCTCTTCTTCTTGGAGTATGTCACCTGCCATCTCGGTAAACCTTGCTAACGATTGTAGGTAATAAAGGCGCAAGAAGAATCTAACATCCAGCTGTGCTGGACACATCTCGCGTTGGCATTCAACATGTGTCAGACCTTGGGATTGCATAGACGGGGTTCTCTACAACACGAATCGCTGACACTGGCTGAAGCAAAACGTCATGTGTTCTGGTCATTGTATACCGTTGACAAGCATATCTCTCTGAATCTAGGAGTCACATCGCATTTTCAGGACCATGATATTGATGCTGATCTGTTTACACCGTCAGATAAACCGCAGCAGCGTCCGTGGGATGTGATGACTCTTGTTACTGTCGAGTTTTCGAGACTCCAAGGACAGGTTTATGACCGGTTATATTCTACATCTGCTTCGAATGCCAATGCAACTGAACGATCCAAGACGATCGAGAAGTTATCAAGTGACTTAACGGCCATACGGGATAAACTGCTGGCGGTATGTATTCTACTTCACAGTTCAATCAATCCAAGCTAACAACAGCAGATCGATGTCAGCCAAGGTCTCTACGCCGACTCACTCCACGGAATGGCCGCGTGCGCCGATTTTATCACTTATTCCATCCTAACCATAATCCACCGCGCTCAAACCCGTCCTAGCAACGCAATGGCTATATCAACCAAATGCTTCGACGCGGCTACGCTGGCATTGCAGAGTCACCTCAAATGCTTCGCTTATTTTCGGGACCGAAAGATCCACAAACAAGCCGAATACGTCAATTGGTTAGCCCTGACCTGGTCACAGCCTTAAACGCACAACTTCTAATATTGTAGGATCCTCCTCTATCCATCGTTTACACCATTTGTCATCGTCTTCACCCACGCCATAACAACCGCCTCCGCAGCCTCCCTTTCCCTCCTCCACGAAACAGTCACCTCCCTCGACCTAATCAAAACCCTCTCCCGTGGCTCCCTTCACCTCTATGAAATCTGCACCGCCTTTGTAAAAACCGCCCAAGCCCTCCTCGACTCCTGTCAGACATTGACGGGCCTGGAGCAGCACCATGACGGATTATTGCTTGCGCAGGCGGATGCTGGGATCAATATCACTTTGCCGGATGTCACTGGGACGGCGGAAGGGGGAATGGAGGGGTGGATGAATAGTGCGGATATTGAGATGTTTTTGAATGATTTTATTGGGTCAAATCGGTCTGCTATGGATATTTTGGGGTCGAGTTATATGAGTTAGCACGTTTCTTTCAAGAAAACATGCCAATCGTGATTTTACAAGCCATCCATAACTCAGACCTGGCACAAGGCTAATCATACCAAATCGCATTCGCACAACACCCATTTCCCGCTAGCTCCAACGTATCCACAACCCCAGCACCAACCCCATCAAATCTCCAAATCTGCACAAACCCCCTCTCGTTATCTGTAAGTGCCACAAACTCATCACTAAACACACTCGGGCTTACTGCATTAGCCATACCACCCGATGACGACGTGGGGGTTAGGAAAAGCTGGGACTGGATCTTGCCGGATGGCGACAGAGTGAACGCAGTTATGTAGCCTGGGGAATCGGGAATGTGGGATCGAGATGACGCCCAGAGGTAGGAGTTTGAGTGAGAAAGGGTTACTTCGTCGGACCAGTAGGCTGTAGTGTTGTGGTCTATGTTGGTGGGTATTAGTGAGTGTATGGACATTGCGGTTTTTAAAGTGGTACATACCCGGGGGTATCAACGGGTATGAAATATTCGCATATGCCAGCCCTCCGTCAAAATCAATGCTATACACAGCTAATCTGTTAGTCCCCTCAAACACCACATATGCAAAACCCCCTCCAGGATGAACAACAATATGTCTAGGATCCGCCCCAGGAACTGGCGCAGCAAGGCGATCTACAAAATGCACTTCACCCGTCCGAGAATCGACTCTATGAGTCCAAATTGCATTTCCTGTATCATCGGCGGAGTAGATCGTCTCACCACTGGGTGAGAGTGCGAGTCCGTGGATGCCAGAACCAGGGCCATAGTCGAATGCCTGGATCATATCCGAAAGACCGTCTTCGTTCACGGATAAGACATTCCCGCATGAGGCTGCACCACCGAACGAAGAGCCGTAGACTCTGTGAGGTGGGTGGAAGGAGCTTGTTAGGAAGATTGATTGCGAGCCGGGACCTGACCTGTCAGCATACAGACACTAGACCGGAATCGAGGAAAGATATACAAGATCCAGTGAGAGGCAGTGATCGGACAGGAACAATGTCCATATCATCCATGATCTTGTAGCTTGTCCATTTTGACACGGAGGTAGCATATATGTTCTTTTTCTCGTACTGTTACTGTCAGCATACAATAACATGGGTAGAGAAGAGAAGTCGAACGTCAAAATCAATCCAGTAGTGCGGATCAGACGTAGGAAAGCTCCGAACAAGCGATAGGGTCAATGTCTCATCATCAAAAGCAACGTTGTGAATAGCAGACGCGTTGAAAGATCCGACATAGAGATGGTGTAGCTTCGCAGCGGTGTTGCTACCGAGGCACAGAAGGTAGAATGCTGTTTTCAGCGCATGCATAATTGTGTATCAATCGAGGTTTAGGGGCGCCATTGCTCAGGATCTGGCAGATTGAACTACATATCAAGCAGATGTGCCGGAGTTCTCGGGATATTCGGACTGTCGGCATTTTCGGTCTGCCGCGAACGGTAACCGAATTCTAGCAGCTGCGCGGATGAAGAAGTCGCAGTGAACATGAGTAAACATGCATCTGACATATTTCGTGTAAAAGCTGTGGGTTATCCGAAGTATACCGACATCTCCCAAGATCACTCTTACCAATCATAGCACAGCTATTACTCGCTCTATAGAGGATCGACGCTCTACTATCCATCCTCAGATCTAGTATTCCAGCCAAGAATCATATACACGTCGGCAAACTGCTATATCTGATCCACTTGACGGATTTATAATGCTGAATCAAGGAAGGGCGGAATTGGGCCGCTGGCAAGAAGTGCCCTGCCGATGCCGATGTAAAATCAATCTAGCATAAATAGAGCCATCCATGTAAACAGCAACAATGGTCAGGACAGCTTTTCAAACCGTGACATTAACCATGCTCACCAAATCCCTCTTCCTGTCTCTGCTCGGCCTGGGCGCTTTCGTTTCTGGTACAGCTCAGCCCAAATACACACCAAGATATACCTAACTAACGAGAAAGCCCACACACCACCCTCCGACACATCATCCATCCAAGCCCATCAGAGCCTCGCCCAGAAATGTGGCCCCAAAGTTGGCCAAATGAAGCGTGCCCACGCCCTCCGCCGCCGCGGCTCCATCGACCCCGGCACCACCGAAACAGACTACACCGTCCACGCCCAAGCCCCTAAGTACGACTTCATCAGAAACTGGACCAGCATCCTTACGCCTGAAACTAGCAATGGGCCATACTTCTACCCACGTAGCCAGACTCTCAGGCAGGATATTCGAGAGGACCAGCCTGGTGTGCCGCTCAGCCTGGAGATTGGTGTGGTTGATGTTGATACTTGTGAGCCGGTCCAAGATGTGTTGGTTGATATCTGGCATTGCAACGCGACGGGGTCGTACAGCTCATTTACGGGGTTGTCTCCTAATGACCCTTTCGAGGAGGTGTACGCCCAACAGGACGAGGGGAAGCCGTTTGATCTTCACGACGGACTTCCTGATCTTTCCGTGAGTAACCACCATCCTCAAATAGATTGTGTGCTAATTGGTAGTTCCTTTCAACGGATAATTCGACCTGGCTCCGTGGCATGTGGCCAACCGATAAGCACGGCGTTACCTCGTTCACGACTATCTTCCCTGGTTTCTATGTATGCCTCCCTCCTTTAACCAATCAAAACCCCACAGCTGATATACTAGATCCAACGCGCAATTCATATCCACGCGCAAGTCCACACAAACTGGACCATCCGCTCAAACGGCACCCTCGTCCACGGGCCCATCGTGAGCACCGGGCAAATCTTCATCGATGAGAAACTCGAGCAGGAAATCATGGCTCTGGAGCCGTATGCGAGTCACACGGAGATTGAACGTGTGAAGAACCTCGATGATGGAATTTATACCACCGAGTCTAACAGTACGTCCCCATACCCCATTTAGAGAGTTGTAAGGAACAGTGACTGAACATTGTGCAGCCGGGGCAATGACCATTCTTGATACCGAGCCGTTGGATGGGGTTGACTATATGAATGGTGTCGTTGGATATATTACTTTGGTATGGAGGCTTGGTTTTACGTTTGCTTTCGTCTTCTAAGGCTAACGTCTCTCTAGGGAATCCAACAAACGCATATCCGGAACGGGACTACTATTGATGCTTGTAAGTGGTTTGTGTTTGAATTTTACTCAATGCTAACATCCAATAGTGCCGAGTGCGAGCCCTACTCCTAGTTCTTGAGCAAAATGGCGCGAAGCAGCAACTTTTGGCTGTTGTGGAATATCCGGCAATTTCAGTCACCTTTAGCAAGAATAGAGAAGAGTTTATATCCACGTTTGTGTACATTAGAGATAAATAGTGATAGAGCAGCGGATAGACATATTAGACCATGGATTGCGTGGAGCATTCTCCAATTACACCATCGACGCTCAAATAACATACTACAATCGTCAGCACTCACTCTTAGTCCAGGATGAAAAACAACTCACCGGAATAAAAAGACACGGCACCCGGCGCTCATATTCCATCCAAGCCTCCCCATATCTCTCGCGACACCGGTGAATATCTCTCCTCGCACGATGAACAATCATCACCGCAAAGAATACCGAGTAAAACCATGGGAATGGCGAGTTGAATCCCGTGATCAGACCCCATGAGGTGGCGAAGAAGAGGTCGCATGTATAGTGGACTTTGCGGGCCAAGCCATCTACGAGAGTCAGTATCATTGAAATGGGGCGTGGATGGAAAGGGGAGACGTACACCATCCACTACACAAAATCGAATCGCCAGTCTTCGTCCGAATGACATCCGGGTTCTTGACGTATTTCCACGGAAGTTGGGGGAACGTTTTTCTGTCAACTGGGATGCCGCGCTCTTGGGCTCTAAAGAAGTTTTTCTGACTGTTTCCTGTGTCCCAGACCCAGTATGCGAATAGATATGCAGCAAACAGTGCGCATAGTGCCAACCTGTTCCATCTATAGGTGTCCGGATGGTGCGTAGCCAGGTACAATGTACAATGGCAGTAACTCATGGGTACACCGGCGAGGTTCCAGAAAATAAGCATGAAGCCCCATTTTTCGTAATACATGTCCCTACCTTAGTTAGCCCAACAGTCAACAAAGGAGTGAGAAAGGAACCCACCAACTAGTGATAATCAACTCCTCTCCCTTGGCACAAGCATTCGCATACAAAAAGTGCGCCATGAGCACAAACCCAACTTCCCCAGACACATAGCCAAACTCTTCAAACTGCTTTAGCGCCGTCCCCAGCGAAAGCAAAAACAGTATGTACCATGGAATCCGGACCTCAAAGAACATCTTGAAATCCAACCACCCGAGTAGCCGGGGGTTAAGCTCCGCGCCCATGAAAAAGTCATATACATGCGAGCCTGTCATGCGGTGTTCCGCGCCCCGGGCTAGGGCTGATACGTATGCGAGGACGGAGACGATAAATCCCGAAAGGATGGCGACAGACATGAACGAACCAAACTCATCGATAAGAGTATACAGCTTGAACACCCCCGAGAAGTGCAACGCCAAAGCCGCAGCGATAGTCATGTACCATGAGGACACGGCAGAGCAGTAGTATTCGAGCTGCTTGCCATCTAAATGCGGAAGACGTTTACCCTTTCCGTAGACCCCAGGGAGATAGAGATATCCGATGCCTTCGAGGATGAGGAACGTCCAGTATATAGCCCATGCTTTCTTGGTAGGATAAGCGTGCGTGTAGACTAGGTCGACAAGGCGGGTTATGAAGTGAGATATTGATTCATCGGAAGCAGGCAGAGGTGGTTGGCCGTCGTATAGCATCGCTCCGATGTACATGTAGTACATTAGTAGGGGGAATCCGATCATCAGGGCAGTGACCCCGAGAGGACCGCCGAATTCCATTTCGGGGCGTCTGCTGGTGTTAACGTAGGTGTGTGCCATTTGGGACTGGTACATACTTGTTAGCCATTTTTACGGGCTTATCGGGGGCCATTTTGATGATTTGGTGCCATTTTTGGAGAGACAGGGTCATGTTTTATACTTGTAGTGTTGAGATGTTTCGGAATTCGCGCATGCCACGCACTCCGTGGACTCCGCGGTTTCCGCGGGGGGCTCGGAAAGCGCGCAGTGTGCAAATGTCGCATCTCAAGGGTTAGTATTCCCAGGGGTGGATTATTAAGAGATTCGAGCCATTGCTTAGTGTGCTGTTTTTTATCCAAGCAGCCTCACGAGGGGCAAATGTAGTGTGTCTGGAGTATACAATGGAGATCTAGAGGCTGCGGACGAAGGCAAACCAAATTCCAACAGGGGCGAATGTTACGGAGATGCAGTTCCTAAGCACGCTCAGCAACCTGGGCTGTTTATCAAGCATTGAGCGAGTGTCCGGGGCTTGACCCTAATGTAATGGACGCCGGCGTCCCCTTCCAGCAGGTAATCTTCCACCCTCCTCCAGTACCCGCCACTTGGACCTCATATCATCATATGTCTATCGCGGCGTCTTAGCTACATTCGGCTGCTCCATCAAGTCATGAAAATGATTCTTCGCAGCATCCTGCAGCACCTAAAACATCTCGTCCTGCACTCTTATCCGATCTGCCATCATTACATTCCCTTTCTTTCTTTCTCGGGTTTCCCTCGGCCGGAGAGTTCCTCGCATCGCTTCGTGTATGGGCGTGTTTCCGTCGCAACTTGTAGCGCTGATATCCGCCTCACCGTTGAGTAAAAACTGTGCTGCTTTGACTTGCCGCAGATTTCGGGGCATTGTGTGCAGAGTGGTGTTGCCGTCTTTGTCGGTTGTGGTTGTGTTGGCACCTTGCGCGATCAGAAAATCAAGTAGAGACGTATCGATGGACTCGCCGTCTACGGATCCGAGGGCTAATATGTGCAATACGGTTTAGCCATGGTTGTCTTGAAGACTTGCACTTGCCCCGTTCTTGCATCAAACCTTGATAGCGCCATCGAAATGTCGGCTGCCACATGTAGCGTGGCTTCTTACCGCATAGTGCAAGGCTGTTGCTCCATACTTGCCTTGAGCGTTGATGGTCTCGGGAATACCGGAAAGGAGCAGCTTAACTGTACCAATAATCCGGGGGACAATCGGAGCATGTATCCGTCACACAAACTGGGTCCTGCAGCCACCCATTGCGGTGGCAGTCGTCCGGTGCTATCGCGAGCGACCCGGTCTACTATGTTATCTAGATGGTCAAGTAGCGCTTGGACTCATTGTATATTCCAATAGAGGTTGGCAGTATGTAGCGCGATAGCATTGTGAGCGAGTCTCAGCGGAAGTCTCCCAAGTCGCTCCACTGTAGCCATTCATGTACTGCTTCCTTCGATGTACATCAGTCCCTTCGTCCAAGAGGCGTTTCACCAATCCGTAACTACTCCGGCAGACGGCCCACCCGAGAACAGTGTGCAGCGGTTGTCCATCACCACCACCGCGTCGGGGGATAATAGCATCGCGGGCAGAAGCGCCCCGATCGAGAAGTAGGTGCATCAATTCCTCGCCACACGCGATGCGTTCGCTGAAGTAATCATAATCACAACTCTCATGGTATATCCTCAACTTCACAACTCAAGCAAGCCAGCGACGCTGCGGTAGCTAGGATCGCAGCCTCACCACGGCGATTCCGCGCATCAACTATCCCCAACAGAGGTTGGCTGTCTAGCAGGAACCGCGCTGTCGCAAGTTGTACATACCGATATGCCACATCAAGCACCATAAAACCTCTCTTATCAAGCGGTTCTGTCTGGGCTATATTGGCAGTATATTGCTCAAGCAGCATGTGCAAAGCATCGGTACTTCCATGTGCCACGGCGACCCAGAAAGGGTCGTAGTATTCTACCTTGCCAGGAGCTAAGGCGGCTTGGGTGTATTTTGTGATATATTGACTTAGAGTAGTCACGTCACTGAGCTTGATTATTTGGAGCAGAGGCCTCGGTAGATGGTTTCGTGGAGGACGGTTCGATCTCTGTCGAGAAGTAATGTCTGTATCCCCGCAATTCGATCGGTGGATGTGGAATTCACTGTATAGCATTTCGGTCTCTTGTTAGTTTGATCTTGCATTCTATGCCGGCGAATCTGATACAATGAGTAATATGTAGATCTGTGCCATTGCTGTAGATGGCTTCCTACACTTAATCGCATGTATGACTCCGCTGATCAAGTCTAGGCTTTGGAGACCTTAGACCTGCATATTTGCACCTTGTATAGTAAACCCCGTAAAGAAGTCTAATTTCTAGGGGTTGTCAAGCTGCAAGTCCATGTTCTCGTCGACTTTGTGAGACGTAGATGCCTAGGCATATGCATATGCATGCACATTAAGATGAAGCTAGCGCGAGATATATATCCAACATGCCAAACCGGAGCTTTGATATCAACATACAGCTACTTGCAAATTTTACAACTTATTTAAACAACCGGTATTTCAGACTGTCAAGCGATACATATTATTGAATCCAGCATAATATCTATATCTATCTACAGCTAGTCACATCTATACATAATCCTCCGGCCCCCGTTGCAGGCAAGCAATCACGCGTCCTTCGCATCCTCATAATCCACATAACAAAGCTTATTATCCTCAAACGGCCCATAAAACCTCGTCCTCTCGTACGGCGTCAACGCAATCCCCTTGCGCAACCGATTCACTAAATCCGGGTTACTAGTGAACGGCCTGCCGAAGAGAATAGCATCGTAGCGGCCAGACTCCAGCACGCCCCAGGCGTTCTGGTCGTTGTAGCCGCCAGCCGTGAAGAAGGGAGTGGAGCCGAAGATCTGGCGGAAGCCGTCGAGGCTGACGTCGGTGAGGCCCCAGGAGGCAAGGAACGTGTCTTTTTCTTCGGTGCTGAAGATTTGCTCGTAGCGCTGTTTTCCGTTAGTAAAGGGGTTTCAGATAGGAAACTGGGGGAGACGAACCGGCTCGATAAAGCTGACGTAGGAGAGGTGAGGAAGAGCCTGCTTCAACGACCGACACAAATGCGACCAGGTTTCCAAACGCTGCTCGCCACGAGTCTGGTTGAAGAGACCAAACGGCGACAACCGGATGGACAACTTCTCCTCGCCAATGGACTTGGCCAGCGAGTCCATTAGCTCGAGCGTAAAGCGACACCGCTTCTCAGGTGTACCGCCATATTCGTCCGTCCGCTTGTTGATGTTCGAACTCAAAAACTGCTCCGGCAGGTATCCGTTTCCGCCGTGAACCTCAACACCATCGAAGCCGATGTCAATAGCCGCGCGCGCTGCGCGTCGATAATCTTCAATCGTGCGCTGAATGTGCTCGGCCGACAGCTCGATGGGCGGGTGGTCGGCGTAGCGGGGGGGCACGGACTCCCCGACCGGCGGGTGCGAGTAGCGCTCGTCCGGCGAGTCCCATGGAATAGCGGAGGGGGCGACGGGGTCGGTGCCCGTCATCTGGGGGACAGTGACACGGCCGGCGTGCCAGAGCTGGGCGTAGATGTAGCCGCCTTTTTCGTGGACGGCGTCGACGACGCGTTTCCAGCCGGAGATCTGCTCAGGGGTGAACAGGCCGGGGACGCCGGGCATGCCATTGCTCTACATTGCAGAACCAGGAATTAGATTCCGAGCTATCGGGAAATAATGAGTAATAAGCAATACGCACCTCGAGCGATGGCGGGATTCCTTCAGAGATGATCAGTCCTCCCTTGGTGGCGCGCTGGCGGTAGTACTCGACCATCAAATCGCCGGGGTACCAAATCCGGTTGGGGTTCTCGGGAGTGCTGTTTTCATTCAGTGGCACACCCCGGTTCCGGGTCATCGGGGCATGGATGACACGGTGGTCGAGGGTGAGGTTGCCATTGTTGATGACGAGGGGTTCAAAGAGCTTCGAGCTCTGGTTCTGGTGGATAGCCATATTGCTAATAGATTGACACTATTAAGGCGGAAGGATTGAGTAAAGTCAAAGTGAGTGGTGAATGGAGCCGGAGGTCCAATGGAGTGGGCAGACATCTTGGAGGTCATATATCATGAAATGACACCCCCCCGGCCGCCAATCAAGCATTCTGGACAACTGTCATGTCACCGCCAGTAGCCCCCTATTCAGTAATCATCACTGAGGCTCGTTCTGAGGCGCCGTTAGTGCGCACTTGCGGTGTACGACACGAATCATTGTACGCAGTACGGTGGTCTGCCCTCAAGAGCACTCTGCAGTCCGTACTCTCTGCACGAAGTATGAGGTACGCAATTCTGCCTAAGTCAAAGGTAACTTGGAGTAACCGTTGCTTCCCGCCGTGGAGCCTCCGCTGTCGCTGTCTCTGGGAGTGTCGTAGAAAAGCCGAGCTTGGCGAGTCAGAATCTTCACTCAGTCAGCGCCATAACAGGAGACCCCACAGGACCACAGCACGCGAGGGCCCAATGCACGGCTCGATCCAATCGTGATGCAGCGTTCATCAGAGGCGGATTTTATTGGTGCTATGGGGGACCGCGGGGATTCGGAAGTAAAGTTTAACTGTGCATAAATGGCTGCAGAGCCGAAAGGGGAATGGCCGGAAAACCCCTGACAAGGAATAGCGAGTCTACTCGGAAAAGATACAGATACGGACTAGGGCGCTGGGCCATATCCGGTAATTTGGGGTTTGAGTTGGAAGTGGAATTGGAGCGGAATTGGTGTGGAAATGGTGTGGAAATGAAGTGGAATGGCAGCACGCTGTCTCGGGACTGAACCTTGGAACCATAGACCGTACCCCCGGGGCTGAGCAAAAAGCAACGAATACAATGGAGTCGACGCATCGTATTCCCATTTGCCATCTGCCCATGGACAGGAGGGCATTAAAGTTATCCAGAATATGGTGAAATGCGGCGACAGGGAATGCATTCCTTCAGGATTTGGAATGATTATCACGTGCGATCATATGATCCTTTGTCTGCATTGACTTGTATTCATGTCTATTGATCCTGAGCAGTTCACCAATTTCTCGACATGTCGTCTGCACGGTCGATCATAAGTGTCTAAATGGTCTTAGGGTATGAGCGGGTTCATGACTCGTTGTAACTCGTCATATTTGAAATAGATCCTTGCTGCTCTAGAATCCACGAGTGAGCCATTATCATGGATCGAATCTGATCGTATAGTACAAGATAGCCAGGAGAATCGGTTCAAGGGTCAGTCCAAGCGTGTTAGTTCGAAGGGGTGTGAGCACGCTAATGCTGGCAATAAGAAATAATGCCCCGCATCGAATCCTTCGAAGAATCACTCAGGGGCTTCTCTATGCCTACAGATAATGTCCGAGCAGGCACACACCACGAAAATGTTAAAAAACATCATCGATTAACACGGTTGGCAACGGTCAATATGCAATATTGTGTGGTACTATGCTGGAGACACCCTCAATTATTTGACTGGCTGGGAGAAACTCGGTGTCAGAGACCGCGGTCCGAGAGTTAATTAAGCGACACTCGAAAGGTACTTTAGTCCGTATCTTGCCTAGAATTGTCGACGACTCATGGTGCCGATCTGTATTCCGAGCGAGGCATTGGCGTTGTTGGCCGTTGCCTGCCGGAGCTTGCGAAAGACTCGCCACAGGACATCTTCAACTGATATATATGCCGTACAGTGTACAAGCAGAGAACAATCTCCGGTGGACGAATAAACCATCCGGCATTTGACACATTAGCAGAACTGATTTCCACAATTGACTTTCACAATTGACTTTCAAGGGCTGAAAGGCTGAGATTGAATTCCGGATGCGATACTCTCCGTAAATAGCCCGTGTTGAGTGAGAAGGAATCAAAAATAATGTATATCATTAGTCTAGTCGGTGCACAGGCGCCCATCGATTCATCATCGTACGACTGGCGAAGCAAAAGCCATTGTGCATCATTTGACCCGCCGTCGATCAATTTTTCCAGCCAGACTATTACAGGATACGGATCCGATGTGGACCGATTGCCATTAGCACCAGCACAAAGTAATCTCGCAAATAACTCTACTGGAGAGAGAAAAATTTTCGAGTTTTGCCTGACATTTGACAGCGACTATCACCATATCCAACTCGGTAGACGCTGTACCCCATAGCAGCTGGATGCCATTTCCCTGACACTTGGTTACGACTCCATGCTACCATGGTACGGAGTACCTCTCCAGACTGCTGAAACGAGTCATTCCGGCATAACCTGAAACAGCCGTTCTCTGGAACCCTGCCAGTGCCGATCCATTTCCTTATCGACCGTTTTGCACCCCCGGAGATGAGAAATCGTCGTTTCTTTTTCTGTTATGTATACGAGCAATATTCCCCTGGTGGTCCGCGCCACTACTCTGCCCGGTTTATGTAGCGTTTCCCCTCCGGAAAAAGAAATTATATGGTGTATGCGTGAACGACGGGGCCGGTTCAATGATCGTCTGCTAGGGTCAGGAAAAAAAGTCTGATATGTATTAATACGAAGAATGATAAAAGTAGTAATTATCCTGCCTTTTTCTATTATAATAATATAGTGGTGTCATTCCCATCCCCGGGTTTCTGATTCTCCTCTTCTGACATTCAATCCACCCGCACCGGAGTCTTGCCTGGTTGCAACTCTCCTGCCATTCTCTCGTTTTCTGGTTAATGTCCATGCTTATGCATACTGCTACTTCTATATCATAATCATTATTTCCCATTATCAAGATGACAGAATTCTCCGTTGAGAATCCGTCCGACGACATCAACACGATCACCTTTATCACGCAGTACTTATGTATCCCTATCGTCTCCTTCTTTGTGTTGATGCGGTTCGGCATCCGGACATGGTACAAGCAGCCGTTCACCGTTGAAGATGGTAAGCTCACTTCTTAATGATGTAAAGAAGCATGCTGACTCTCTAGGTGCCTGTTACGCCGCATGGATATTGTTCGTGGCCTATTGTGCCATTGCCATCGTCAGTACGTCTTCCAATCCCCCCGGGTATAATACCATACTAACCCGCGCAGTGGCCCAAAATGGCGCTGGATACCACATTACCGACATCACCGACGATCAAGCTGTCCAATTCCTCAAATGGGGTTACATCGCCACCGTCATCTACTGTCCTATGGCCCTAATCGTCAAAATCGCCCTCCTCGCCATCCTCATCCGCATCTTCGGTCCCTACAAAACAAAAGTCACCCTCATCTACGTCTTCCTCGGGGCCCTCTGTATCTACTACATCATTGCCGAAATCATCAAGATCCGTATGTGTGATCCCGTCCCGGCATACTGGCTAGGCCAAACCGGCCCGGGAGTGAAATGCTTCGACCAGGCAGCCGCCCTCATCGCAGACTCTGTGATCAGTGTCGTTAGCGATCTCATTATCCTCATCGTCCCGCTACCCTTGACCTGGTCGCTGCAAATGTCGCGCAACAAGAAGCTGCGTGTCATGGGAATGTTATCTGCAGGAGGCCTAGCCACAGCATTCAGTATCTACCGTCTCGTCCTAGTCGTCAAGGACGGCCAATCTGCCGACCAAACCATCGTCTTCACCTGCGTCGTGCTCTCCGGAAACGCCGAAGGTGGCGTTGGACTCATCTGCGCGTGCTTACCAGCCGTCAATATCGTCATCGCCAAGCTCCGCAAGTACGGCAGCTCGCAGAACCGCTCGTACGGACACCAGGACTCGAGCCTCCCGCTGAGCAAGATGCGCCTGGGCGGGAGCAAGGGCCAGTCCAAGGCGTCGAAGAATGATCCCGAGGGCACCCTGACTGACTACGGCAATGACCAGAGTCATCTTATTTCGTATGCAGGTTCTGCGCAGGGTGGCGGAGGCATTCATAAGACGATCGATGTGTCGCAGACGGTGGAGATGCTGGATGAACGGGATGAGAGGAATTTCTCAAGTCATAGTCAGAGTCCATAGCGTGTCATTCTTTACTTCTTTTTTTGTGTTAATACATGGGTTGGTTCATGCATATACATTTTCTAATACTCTACTCTGTACATCGAAGACTACGACACCGAGTCATTATGCAAATGATCGTACTCCTTATCGCCGTATACTTGATATACTCCGTACTCCATAATAGATCTCATCTCCTTGCAGATAGTATCTGGTCGTATCTGCAAGCCATAGTGATATATCACCTGCATTGCTCAGATCAGTGCATTACACAAGCTTTGATGGTGGAGGCAGTGGAGATGATATATCATTTATCCAAGCGTAGGTCAATGCTGTTTTAAATGCATTGATTTGTATGCAATTGTATACTCGGTTGGGTATTAGCGTGGTTGTATACTACTTGTACAATTTGTATGTAGTTGCCGAGGTTCGGTAATTCATCCATCCCCGCATACATCATAACAGATAACTGACAGCGCAACAACCATACAATCTACACATCAACAGAACGAGAGCAAGACAGTCAAGGAAAGCACAATGGCACCGAACAGCAAACACTTCACCCTCTCCTTCCCCAAACCTCACATCCTCCTCGTCACCATCAACCGCCCCAAGCAACGCAACTCCATCCCTTCTGACGCCCACTGGGACGCCCACACCATCTTCTCTTGGTTCGACAACGAGCCTTCCCTCCTCGTCGCCATCATCACCGGCGCCGGTGACAAAGCCTTCTGCGCAGGCCAAGACCTCACCGAACAGAGCAGAAATGCGACCGCAGCGACCGAAAAGGGAGTACCACAAACACAACTTCACCACCCGCCTACAGGCTTCCTCGGCCTGAGCCAAAGAAAGGGGAAGAAGCCGGTGCTCGCGGCTGTGAATGGATTTGCACTGGGTGGCGGGCTTGAAACATGCTTGAACTGGTACGTATTTCTTTTTTTAAACACCCGTACTCCCTTCCTATTAAACTACCGCTAACAACACCAGCGACATGATAGTAGCATCCCCTACCGCCACCTTTGGCCTCCCTGAAATCACCGTGGGCCTATACGCCGCAGCCGGCGGCCTCGCCCGTCTCGCACACGTCACCGGCCTCCCGCTCGCCTCGGAACTAGCGCTAACCGCCCGCCGACTATCAGCCCAAGAAGCCCTTGATTTTAGACTGATCAACCGGATCTCGGAAAACCCCGTAGAAGAATGCGTGAAGCTAGCGGAGACGATGGGGAAGTTCTCGCCAGACGCGGTTATCGTTACTCGGCAGGGGCTGAGGGAGGCTTGGGAGACGGGGAGTGTGGAGGAGGCGACTAGGCGGACGAAGCAGGAGTATGGGGAGAAGTTGTTTAGGGGGGAGAATTTTGGGATTGGGGTGCGGGCGTTTGCGAAGAAGGAGGTGCCGAGGTGGGTGGCTTCGAAGTTGTGATTGTGCACCTACTTAGTTGTACTGGTCTCGGGCCGAGGCACTTCTCCGCATTATACATATATCCACATCATAGCTTAATGTCAATACCAACACTCCACAAACACACAGTACGCAGTACAGAGTACAGAATATGCCAACCCCTGTCATAGTCGGCGTAGCAGATATCAAAAACCGCACCCAAGATGCCAAAGAGCCCGCCCAGCTGATGCTCGAGGCCATCAACGCCGCCATCCATGATGCAGGCCCGGCAACGCTAATATCCAGCATTGACAGTCTCTCATCCGTGCGCACCTGGACCTGGCCATATGATAATCTGCCCGCCCTGCTCGCTAAGCAACTAGGGGCCCAGCCAGAGCACACGCATTACCCGGATTATCACGGGGGTAACCAACCCGCCAAACTACTCGATGAAGCCGCGCTCCGGATTGCAAATGGAGAAAGCAGAGTCGCTATTATCACCGGTGGAGAGGCATTAGAGTCGCGTGAGTATTCTGCCTTCATTTGAAACGAACAATGCTAACTAACCGTCAGTGAGCACTTGCATGAAAAACAAGTCTCCCCCGAAATGGACACCCCCCTCAGAAGCTGTGAACAGCATATTCTCCCCGACAACAGCACGTGTGGCTGAAGATAATATCGGCACTCGTCATTCCGTTGGCGCCCCGATTCACGTCTATCCATTGTATGAGAATGGATTCCGGGCGCACCGGGGGCAGTCGATTGCGGATAACCATGTTGAATCGACCAAGCTGTACGCGCGGTATAGCGAGGTGTCTGCTGAGCATCCATATTCGTGGAATTATGGGAGGAGGGACGGTGAGGAGGTTATTGGGACTGTTTCGTCGAGAAATCGGATGATTTGTTTTCCTTGTACGTATCTTGCCCTGGTATGAGGAGGTACGCTGACGACATAGATCCGCTGTTGATGAACGCATTCAATACCGTCAATCTGGCTGCTGCGTGTGTTCTCACATCGGTCGAGTATGCCCATGAATTGAGCATTCCAAAGAACAAATGGATATATCCTCGTGCCGGCGCTGGCTATCGCGATGCTGATCACTGTACGCATCTCCCTCCTCTCTGGAGATAGACATGCTAACGATGTAGTCTGGAACCGTCCGAACTTTCACTCCAGTCCGGCGATTTCCAAGTCCCTGGACCATAGCCTTGCTTCGTCGGGGTTAGCAGCAAATGACATCGACATATTCGATTTATACTCGTGCTTTCCTATTGTCCCGAAACTGGCCTGTCATCATCTTGGACTACCGATTGACTCACGTAAACCCATTACTGTCCTTGGTGGATTGACTTCGTTTGGTGGTGCTGGAAATAACTATTCCATGCATGTAAGCTTTATTTCGATACAATAGACTATGTACAGTTCTAACGACACAGGCCATCACCGAAACAATCCGCCAACTGCGCTCTGGAAAAGGCCGGCATGCTCTAGTCTTAGCTAACGGGGGCGTTCTTTCATACCAACATACCGTATGTCTATCGACTCTTCCCGGTATCGGCGCCTATCCAAACGGTACTCGTGCCGTAGACGCCGACGCACCTCCTGCAGTAGACGAAACGGCCAGCGGATCCGCCGTGATCGAGACATACACAGTCGACTTCAACCGCGACAACACACCGGCACGAGCGTACATCATCGGCCGACTCGAGAATGGACATCGCTTCGTAGCAAACCATGGCGACGGACAGACACTGGCGCAAATGGCATCGTGGACAGAAGAACCAATCGGGAAAACCGGCTTCGTGAAGACAGAGAAAGGACGAAACTTATTCTTCTTGCAGCGGGCCGTACTATAGCCAACACCAAACAATATCTGTAAATAAATTAAAATTAATTACCTCCCAACCTCATACTCCGTCGTAACCGCAATCCCCATACGCGGCGTAGTCCTCCCATTATTATTCCCATTCTTCACCAATTCATCCTCGCTCTCGTCCTCCAGACTCTGCACTCCCCCGCTTCGCTGCCACTGCCACTCCCACTGACTCCTTGGCCTCTCTGCAGAAATACTCGTCGCTCCCTTATGCGTCGACTGTGACTGACCGAAGGACAATTCGAATGTGCGACTTCGGCTGCGACTTCCTGTGCCGGTGCCGGTGTTGGAGCGGGAGCGCGAGCCGAAGAATAATGTACGCAGGACGGGGAGGCAGGAGGCGATTGTGGCGATGGCGGTTTCGATCATGGAGACAGTGCAAGTGATTAGTTGTTCGTTTTTGGAGGAGTAGATTGCACGGATTACTGTGCGGTGCGCTGTTAGTTGACTGTGCTTGTGAGTAAGGTGCGGTGAAAGGGCATACTGCTAGAGATAACAACCAGAAAACCAAGCAGGAAAATACTGAGCACACCCAGTTTCTGCTTAAACGGCATCTTGATCTTAACGACCTGCGAAATCGGCAAACAGATGATAAACACATCACTAAAGATGTTCAGCAGGACCATCAGCCAAAAAGCAACTTTATCCTGATACACCGGGCAAGCCCTCTCTGGATGATCCAAATCCCATAATCGATCCGGCGGGTAGCACTTGAAAATGATATGGAAGAAGATAGTCGCCCAGGTCGCGGCCAGGAGGCCGAGGGTGATGTTGTAGATGGTCTGGTAGCGCGTGCGGTCGGCAAGACGCTTGTAGAAGATGACCATTGCAGCTTTGATGAGCCAGAGGGAGGTGATGTAGAGGATTGAGCCGGGAATGATCATTTGCATCATGTTGATTGTTTCTTGTTTGGTTGCGTTCTGCATTTCGGACATTGCTTCATCCCGTCGTTAGTATCATCCGCGAGGTCTAGATGCAGCGAGAAGGAAATACCATTATCAAACATGTAATGCTGAATCCCCAATGTCGCAATAAGCCCTCCTACGGACAGCGCAATCAGAAAATCATCAGTATAGAACTTATGAAACTGCGTCCATCGCACGACCAGCCGCGCGAGCATAAACACAAACGCCACGATGGTGCAGATGTACCATCCGACCTATTTCCATCAGTCTCCCATTGACTCTAGAATGGAAAATGTATAGTAGACATACCACATGTCCCACGTCAGGATGCGACATAGCGATCTACAGATGTACTGTACGAACGTTGTGATCTGCCGGGAGGAATCTCACACGGGGCAAATGGCGCATCTTGCGGGATGATGGTACTATTTTATGGTTGTGTGGCGAGAGGTAAGAGAGGGGAATATGCGAAATGTATCCATGGTTCGGAGCTATTCAGTATTCAATATTGGGAATCCTCAGGGACCATTATTGAGCTGAGCACCAGGGCCGACATTGTATGGCATGTTACAGAAAGAGTTTTCTTTAGAAATCGGCGGCCACAATTGCATGACAAACCAGTGTCTTGGGTTGAAAAGTTTATAGTACCAACTGCGTGGTTGACGCTCGTTCATACGCTGTTACTATTGAACTTAATCGGGGAAAATTCGGACAGTAGGCCCACTACTAACGCATAACAGTCATTTCCACGCTGGAGTATACGGAAATCCGTATTCAATCGCTATTATATCAAATGTGCTATGCTATGTACAACTACTCCGGACTCTGCACCACCGGATATCCAGGAATATACTCCTTATACACACTCTGGCACCTTCCATTAAACTCCCCCGTCTCACCCATCTCAATCTCCAACTCCTTCCCAGGAACCCCAATCTTAGCCAACGGTCCATTCTCAGCCGAGGCACGGTCCCACCCGGGTCCAGCGCTGGGATTCTTGACCCACGCTACGAGCCAATCATTCATGTTATCCGCGAGCGCCTGTTCAGCGTCGCTTACACCGGAGATTTTAGAGAAACATTCGTTTCCGCCGTGGAAGAAGGGTATTTCACTGCCGTGGGAGGCAGCGAGGCCAGTGCCTAGGATGTTGTCGTATTGACCGAACCAGCGGTATACCCAGACTGGTTGCGACGATGCGCGCAGGTCTATCATGTAGTCTGTTGGGCAGAAGAAGCGCGCGTCGCCGTAGGATGCGCCGCTCATCTCGGAGATGGAGGAGTAGTCTGCTTCGTTGTAGGCGTCCAGGAGTACATCGTCAGGAACGTAGGCGATGTCCGCGTCGAAGGTATTGATCCAGTAGCTAAAGTTGGTGTTCTCGAACGAATACACGTTGGCGAAGAGTGCGCCTTCTCTGTCAGAGTTGCCGACGAGCAGCGGCACTGATGTTGGGAATTTACCCTGCGCATAGCGGCCTTCATAGTCAGAGTAGCGGGTGATGTTATCCACGACCGGGGAGAACCAAGTGTTTGTGGTTGAGTTGAAGTTGCTGGTCTGCAGGGCGTAGGTGTCGACCTTTCGCAGACAGTCGAGAGTCGGGTTGCTGGCGTCGCAGCCCAGGGTCACACCGCTGGCCTGGACGTCCTCTGCGACTTGAGACAGAGCTTCGCCGTGGGGAGCGTATGCAGGTCCGGATTTGGCATTCGCCGACAATTCCATCGCACCGGCGACAGTGGTATCAGGGTGATTCCAGAGATAGTGGTCGACCTGACACATTAATCACCACCCAAGCAAAATGACAGAAAGAAACCTACATGAACACCACCAGACGAGTGACCAGCAATCACAATACGATTCTTATCACCACCGAACGCGTGGATATTATCCATAACCCAGTCTAGAGCGAGTTCAACATCCAGGATACCGAAATTCTGCGACTCCGACGAACCCTCCAACTCAAGTGACGCTGGCGAAGCAAAAATCGACTCGCGATAGTTAATGTTCACGTAAATAACGTCTTTTCGTGCAAAGTTGTACCCTTGCCATTGCGCATTGCTGTTTCCGCCGGTGACCATCGCTCCGCCGTAAATGTAGACGAAAACGGGCAGGTCGGTGCCGCTGGTTGGTGTCCATACCTATCTATCTATTAGTATGCATATCCAAAACCGCAAGGAAAGAGACTTACGTTCAAATTAAGACAATCCTCGCTCTGCGCAACAATAGCATCCCCTGACATAGCCTGCGCACAACTCGGCCCATACCGCGTCGCGTCAATCTCCCTCGTCACCGACGCCGACACCCCCTGCGGCGCCTTCCACCGATTGTCCCCTCCAGTCGTCTCAGCAAACGGAACACCCAAGAAGACATACGTGCTGTTTTCCTCAAAGCCGTGCACGAGACCCTGATCCAGACGAACCGTCGGCTCCCCCTGACATCTCCCGACATGCCCAGTCCACAACGCCGTAGTCGTCACAGCGATGCAAAGGGCGCGGTCGACAATGTCCCAGAGCAAACCCATTTTCTGATGCTGATCAGCGAGGTTGAGGAATAGTGACGAGAGAATGATGCCAATCGGATGCAGCCGAACGGGTTTAAGAAGAGATCGGACGGTTGCCGAAAGGGGCTAGGGTATCCACCGACCACGTGCTGAAGAGGGATCCATGGGTCGGATATTTTACGGTTGGAGAATGTCAATTAAATTGGATGGACTGGCAGGCCTAGAAAATGCCTGGAAGGTCCTTTTGCTCGTGGAGGGGTCTGAATAGGGTCAAGTCCTATGTTCGTACTGCGTATATCGATTATCTCCGGCCCTAAAAAAAGTGGAGTATAGTTCAATAGATTGATTGATATGAATCTAAATCTATGTCTCAGATCAACCATAGAAACCGCAGAACCGCAAAGATCATGCCATAACCCAGCAACAGCAGCATCCTCAAACCCACCCTAAATCTACTGATAGCCGATCCGGCACGTTCCGGCAAAGGCAGGAAGTCCAGCCTCTCTGTATACGGCGAGACTCCCGCCAGCGTATCCATAACAAGCTCACCGTGAATATATCCGATATACCACCCGATCCATCTGCTAGTCACCGACGAGGATGCCTCGACACGAACCAACATCTGCGAAGCCCAGTAGAATAACAGTGCTTTGATCCATCGGCGACGAGACCATGTCTCTAGACCCAGATTCTCGGGATAATGTCCGTCACAGCGGTGGATGCGAGAGATATGGTTGGCTAGGGATGCGGCAGTTTCGATGGCGCAGTTGGCGCCTTGGGCGATGTTCGGTGTCATCTAATCTGTCAGCATCCCTCGTGACTACCCCTCAGCATGGATAATACCTTGTGAACTGCATCACCAATACAAGCAATTCTGTTATATGCCCATGTCGATCGCAGTCCCTCCTCCAATGGCACATGACGGCAGCGAATGCGATTCCGATACACCTGCGCAAAACTCACACCATCTGCTATCTTCACCGACAAATACGGTTTAACACGGACATCGATCTCATTCTGGTCACAGCGCGAGATCCGGTCAGATCTAGATCTAGACCGGATGGCTAGAAACCAGTGCACTTTGTCGTCCCTGCCGACTGTCACGATGAACGAGAATCCGCGGCAGTAAGTTCGATGCGCAATGCCTTGTTTCAGTCCTGCTATAGCAGTTGATGTCCCGAATATACCTGTGTAACTTGCTGTAGGGCGGATGTCTGGAACATGGAATGTACCTGGTTTGGGCATTTTATTGCACATCAAACCATGCGTTGCACTGTGGACACCATCTGCTCCAACGACCATATGTCCAGGATAATGTCGGCCCCAAGATTCTACATTCACTTCTTCAGGGCTATTCTCAATGCCTGTGACCTTGCTTCCAAATGTAATGGTCCTCGCCGGCAGACGTCGCAGGAGGACGCGCAGTAAGGCCTGCCGTTCGATGGCAAAGAACTCATATCCAGATCTACCGAGTCAGCGACCCTGATTCAATAAATAATGGTAGAATGCGGATACCTCGAAGGAAGCTTCGTCAGGTCTACACTCTTAAGAAGCCGCCCCGACTCTAACCACGTCCGATGCTCCAATACCGGCGCTGCTTCTTTCTTAATCTCGTCAAGAAGACCCAATTGATCTAAGATACGGGCTCCATTAGGTGCAATCAACAGGGCTGCTCCGGCGTCTTCTATGATGTCCTTCTTGGCCTCGATGATCCTCCATTGAATTTGTCTTTGGGTGAGAGCATTGGCCAGGACGAGGCCAGATACTGATCCACCGACTATGGTGATGGTGAAAGGCTCGCGCATTGAGAAAATGATGATCTTGGAGTCGCTGAGCTGTAACGCTGACTTTGAACATGGCCATGTCGTACAAATGCCAGCTCAGCTGAGCAAAGAACCTACACCGCTCTTCGGTGAACCTCGTAAGCAGGCCTTGAGATTATCACCTTTAAAGCATGAATCACCCAGGTTGATTGCAAAACAGCAATGAGACAACATGCAGCAACACGCAGAAACAGTATGCGAAATCGCCCTCAAGACGCGACAGTTTTACGACCGTCGACAACCGTATCGCATCTACCATGGATCGACAAACTGTACTCGGGAATCAGCTAAAACTAGAGCAAACACGATCGACATAAGCTCACTAAACCGGGTACTGCACGTCGACACGGATAGACAAGTCGTGCTTGTCGAGCCCAATGTGCCCATGGATAAGCTCGTCGCAGCGACTCTGCCCCACGGCTTAATTCCACCAGTTGTGATGGAATTCCCGAGTATCACAGCCGGAGGTGGATTTGCAGGGACGTCCGGTGAGAGCAGTTCGTTCCGACATGGTTTCTTTGATCGGACGGTGAACTGGGTTGAAATTGTATTGGCGAATGGCCAAGTCGTGAAGGCATCGACGACAGAGAATGCAGAGCTGTTTTATGGTGCTGCGGCATCTTTTGGATCACTGGGATTGACGACGCGATTGGAAATTCGATTGATCCCAGCAAAACCGTATGTCCGGTTGGAATATCGTCCTATATCGTCCATGTCGCAGGCTATGTCTGAAATCCAGCGGTATACCACCGACACTGACTGCCAGTACCTCGACGGCATCATGTACAGCTGCGATAGGGGTGTCCTCTGTGCAGGCTATTCAAGCGATAAACCCCCTGAATCTACACCAGTGCAACGTTTCACGCGGTCTACGGATCCGTGGTTCTATATGCACGTGGAGGAGATCCTCTCTAGGGGACACCCTGCAGAGGAGTATATTGCGTTAGTCGACTATCTCTTCCGGTACGACCGGGCAGGCTTCTGGGTTGGCAAGTATGCGTGCGAGTATTTTTACTTGCCCAACGTCAAAGCTGTCAGGTGGGCATTGGATGATCTCTTCCACGCCGGTGCCATGTATCACGCCGTGCATAAAAGCGGCCTATTCAGACAATACACCATCCAGGACATTGCAGTACCGTACGATGGAGCGTCTGAGTTAATAGACTATCTAGATGATTCCTTCGGACGGTATCCTATCTGGCTCTGTCCAGTTCGACAAACTACATCTCGTCCTGACGGTTCTCAAGTCCACGGGCTAATGGCCAAACACCATCCAATTGGATCACCTCCGGGAGAGCCCGAAATGCTACTCAGTCTCGGAATCTGGGGCCCAGGACCAGGAACTGGGGAGGAATTCGTCGAATTTAACCGCTCCGTAGAACGAAAGGTGCACGCCCTCGGTGGCCAGAAATGGCTGTACGCACGGACATACTACACTGAGGAAGAATTCTGGTCCATCTATGACCGTGAGTACTATGAGCGCCTCCGCCGCAAGTACCATGCCACATATTTGCCGACGTTGTATGAGAAGGTGCGCGTACGGATGGCAGGGGGGCAATGGATGGAGCTGTGGCCGCTGAGGGGGTTATATGGATTGATTCATTCGGCTGTGCAGACAGAATACCTGCTTGGGAGTAGGAGGTTGAATGTGTTTGCGGGGGATATACCAGCGTGGCTCTTTTTTTTGGTTGCTGGATTGTATTATGTTGTGACGGGTGGTGGGCTTTGACAGGTAATGGAGTGAATGCTTCGGTTTATGGATCTGGATTTTATACATTATTGCGTTCAGCACTAATTTGCATCGGATTTTGGGGGCATTTATTGGAATAGAGAAGCTGCCATTTTTCCTCTCCCTCTTCCTCATAGGCCCTTCTCCCCCCGTTCGTCCATCCAACCACCCTTGTGTTTTGCTAACAACATTCTGTTCGTGAATCCATCTGAGATGGTATGTCTACCAGTCGTTTTTGATCTATTCCTGTATAGTATCATTCATTCATAGACCATAAGTTTGCGAAGACTTGGTATAGATTTAAATGCGCATGCACATTGTCCAGTATAATGTATAGTGTCCCGATTCGGTAATCCACACCTGAGGCACAAAATACATTAAGCTATTTCTGGCTAGTGCGTTTTCACTGATATCGGCGGGGATTCCCCTCGTATATCTCGTCCACACCAAAATAAAAGGAAAATGGCCCACCCTCTGCTAGAGTTCGGACAGTATACGTCCTTTCTCTCGCCGACACAATTCGTCACGGCCCTACAAAGGGCACCTCCATCCCCGCGCATCATTCCAGTGGCCGCGGGGCGCGCTGCCCAGCATGGCGAGTCGTTAAGGAGACAGCATATTCCGGGATCTGTGTAGGTCTTTCACAGGTCGAGTTGGGTATAGCTAACAATAGCAGCCTTTTCGATATGGACATCATCCGCGACAACTCCTCTCCCTACCCCCAAATGCTCCCTAGCGCATCGCATTTCGCCGACTCCGTTAGCCAACTCGGAATCACCCCTGATGACGTCGTGGTGGTTTACGATCCGTTCGAAGTGGGCTTCTACAGTGCCCCGCGCGTCGCATGGATGTTTCGATTATTTGGTCATACTCGGGTGTACGTGTTGAATAACTTCCGGTTATACGTGGGCGAGGGGCACCCGGTGGCACAAGGGGAGATACACATGCCGGAGCGGAGTGAATACCCGGTACGCGGCATGGATGAAAGCAAAGTCATCGCGTTTGAACAATTGAAGGATATGATACAACAAGGAACAGGTGCAGATGTGCAGATCCTCGATGCACGGGTTCCCGGTCGATTCACCGGTTTTGACCCAGAGGCGAATGCAGCATTGAGCTCGGGGCATATGCCTAAGTCGATTAATGTTCCTCTTGCGTCGATGTTGGACACAGAGGCGCAGACTATGCTCCCTGCAATTCAGTTAAAGGGACTATTCGCAGCTGCTGGTGTCGACCCCGTCAAGCCCAAGATCCTGACCTGTAACTCCGGAGTGACGGCCGCGGCTCTCGACATGGCCCTGTCAGAATCCAAATTCGACGAAGCACCGCGGAGGATCTACGATGGGAGCTGGTCAGAATGGGCTCTACGCGCTGGGCCAGATGATGGGTTAATTGAGAAATCAGTTTCGTAAAACATACACCTTCCGTATTTAATCCTCTAACCATCCTGCAATTGCCCGAGCCACTTGATCGCTATTCTTCTCCATGAACACCATGTGGCCGTTCCCGTGAATCCCGAGTTGCGCCAACTCCCAATGCTCCGTTTTGACACCCGCTTGTCGCAGAAACAACACCGTACACCAGTCATATTGTGCATGATACGATGCTTCCGTTGTGATCAAGAGTACCGGGAACTTGCTGAGATTAGCCAACTGTCGCGGCCGCGGGTGTTTAGCCTGGGTAAGGCAATCTAATCGATCTGTCGAATTCGCTTCAACTGTCTGATACACAAAATCATTCTCTGGATCCGTGACAGCCGGCTCATACGTAACCGGGATGTCAGCCAAAGCAAACGCCCTGGCTGGTGTATTCCCAAAAGCCGCATCCCGGAATGGCGGCCCAGCTGGCTCAACAGCCACAAGGGAATGAATCAAATCTGGCCGTGCGTCCGCGATAACCCAAGACATCGTTCCGCCTTGCGAATGACCAACGAGGATAACCTTCCTCCCAATACGATCCAGCAACTGCACACCTGCATCCTGGACAGTAGATTGCTGCGCAGTCGATACATTCACGTACGGGACATTAGAGGCGTAGAACGCATCAAACACGGTGTCTCCCATGACTCCCGTACCGGGCCATTGCGTATGAAAATGTGCCTGGGGCCAAGTATTATATCGTTCCGGGGCTGTAAAGTACTCTTGTATATGTTCTGCGGTGAACACCGACCGCGTACCGCTTTCCGGTGTCCACGGACTACGGCCGCGGGATGTCTGGTCCAGGATGTAGCATTCGTAGCCTTGAGATAGGAAATAGGAAGCCCAGCCGTCGCCGCCGTCAGGCTTATTCAACCAGTTCTACCATTGTCAGTACATCCCCTGTTCTCCCCGGTGCAAGGCGTACCGTCCCAGTCTGCCCATTCCCATGCACCAACACAATCGGATACTCCCTCGACACACCACCTGCCGGGACGAGTTTTTCAACATACATCTGGTTGGTGAAGGCATGCTGGCCATCGGTGTTGACGCTGTAATTCCCGCCGACATAAAAGTATGAGCGGTCATGGCTCGTACTTGCCGATGCCAGGCCTAGGAGGGATATCGCTAGGAGGGTGGGGAGACTCGATACCATGGTTGTGGATATGGGTTGAGTACGTGAAGGATGGGATTTGGATTCGGACTGAGGATTTATGTCGACGTGTTTATTCGCTTATTCTCGAGGCTGGCTACCGGACAACAGTGATTATGCAATAAAGCTGCAGCTGCATGCATCTCGTATACCCCGCAGGCTAGTCCGTTTTCCATTATGCTAGAGACAGAATGAGATGATAACGAAGTTCTATAGGGAGTGGATCTGGCCAATTGGTTTATTAACCTAATGCTTTTTTTTTTTTTTTTTTTTTTTTTTTTTTTTTTTTTTTTACAACGGCTCGTTGGCATTTACAGTTAGAAGTTACCTAGTGCAGAGTCGGTATTCGAGTACTCGAGACATACATCTCGTCGGTCTATTTTATACATCCAGATTTCCAAATCCAACTCAAGTCCAAAATAAGTACATATACAAACCCAAACCACAGCCCTCACCTCATTTTCGACCCTTTTAATCCATTAATCCCGCTCAATCCATCTCCCCATCCATTCCTCATTAACCTTCTTCGCCTCATCCACCAACCCCAAATCCAATAACACCTGCACAACCCCCCTAACAGCACTGTGCAGACTACTACTAACCCACGCATGCGTCGGCGCCGTATGCTCCCCGATGAAAATAGTATTATGCTCGGTAGCATGATAAGCAGGGATATACAACTTGTGCTGCTCGACGTCAGGCCGACACCAGGACGTCGCTGTGTGCGGGTCTTCTAACCAGCAGAGTTTTTCGTAGTCTCCTGTGTAATAGTCGCGAGCTTGGTCACCGTGTAGACTAACGATGGCATCGAGGACGGACTGGACATACTCCTCCTCCGAAAACGAAACCAACCGATCCGACCAATCACCACCCCGATACTGGATAATGACACCCGGCCTCGACTCATTGTGTCCATAGACAGGATAGTATAATGCGCCCATAGCATTACTCGGCGGCTTGGAGTAACCGCCAAAGATCGGTTTTTCACCCTTTTCCCAAAACCGCTCGGAGAAGAGCAGCGCGACTTTGCAAGCTGATTTGAAGCGCAGGCCTGCTTCACTGATTGCGCGGTCGAGCACGGAGGTGTAAGTTGGGAGGTCCATGAAGCGGGTTTGCGTGAATGGGATGGCCATGATTGTGTAGTCGTATTCCTTTGACTCGAAGGTGCGGTTCGACACGCTTGGATACCAAGATAGTTTTGTTTTGGTTTTGCCGTCAGCATCGGTGATAGGTTCAAGTTTACGAATCTTCCGATTCAACGTAAGTCTATCCCGCACATGAGGAACAAACGCCTCACTCAATCGATCGAATCCTCCCTCAATACACATCCACTCCGTCTCCCCCATACTCCCCTTACTCCCATCCAAACCAAGGTTTGAGTTATGATGCAGCTCGTCCCAGAAAACATCGTAGTCGGTGTCCGTCCAGATCTGATCGGTGACGTTCTCGGAGGCCCCGAAGACGTGCCGCATCATGGCTTGCTGGCTCCAGTCATCGAGGCCGGCGTCCATTGCTTTCTTGTGGGCGCGCCAGGGGTCACGTTGGATGGATTTCAGGGTGGGTTTGTCTTTTAGGATTGCGTCCATGTGATTTTGGGTGGTTGTGTATTGCTCTGTGGACATACCACTGGACTCTTCGAGAGAGGGATCAGCCTCGATCTCGCCACGAGTTGGGATAGACCCATCAGGATGGCGCTTTGTATCCTGCGCAATCAACTCGTTGGGGTGATGCTGCACCCACGGAATGAAATCCACCTTCAACTTCTCGTCCCCATTATTTATTTTATTTAGCTTTTCAGCCAAATCCCAAACCATTGCATGATCACTATACTCAAGCACCTCCCCGTCATCCCATCTAACCCGATGCGGTAACCTCATAGGCCCCATCTCTGCCCACTCACTCGAATTACCGACATATTTTGTCCTGAACCGTCCGCCCACGCGGTCACTGGCTTCAATGATCTCCCAGTTATGCACACCCACAGAGTCGAGGAAGAGTGCCGTGGAGAGGCCCGAGATGCCGCCGCCGATAATGGCGATTGTGGTGTTTTTGAGGTTAGCGGTTTCGGAGGAGGTCAGATTTGAGGTGCTGGACTGGGGGATGGAGGCGACGCCATCGAACCACGCGCCCAGGGCGTCGAAGTCGCTGAGGAGGGGCTTAGGGTTGTTCGGGGTTGGGGTGGAGCTCGGTGCGGAGGACGGCACCGAGACGGGGTTGGCGGATGCCCATGGGAGGGCTAGAAATAAGGGGACCGCCCACATATTGCGGTTTCAAAACAACAAACAGCAAATAACAAACAATGAGGCAATGAAACAACGACTTTGTTTTCTTTTCTTTTCTTACTTGGCTCCCTTCTGTTCCTGGAAATTCTTTTATATGCAATGAGGACCCTACGAGCACCACAACCTTGCAGACCCTTGGCATATGAAGATCAGATTCAGACCTGCCCAATTTGGCGAAGAGCATCAATTTTTCATCTAAGAAATATGTACTACACTTTTAGTCAAGCCCCCAGGGTACACAAAATATACACATTAAGTATAAAACACGGAACGAAGCGATGGACACAGAAACGGCCACAAGAAAAGATAAAAAAAGTTTAAAAATGCGGCGTGTTCAGCGCCATCAAACACAGTAACCCGGCTACCAACCCGGCACATGGGAGGGTGAGGACCCAGCCTCCAAAGATGAAAGCAAGTTGTCGCCAGTTTACGGCTCCCAGGTCGTAGTTCATCAGTGCGACGCCGAGGGCGGCGCCAGTAAGGCATTGCGTGGTTGATACGGGGAGACCGAGGCGAGAGGCCAAGAGAACGGTAATGGCCGCGCCGAGTTCCATGGAAAACCCACGGGTAGGAGACATCTGAGTGATCTTGTTACCCATAGCACGCATGATTTTAAAGCCATAGAACCAGAACCCAAGACCGAGCAGGATACCCGCAATGACAAGGAACCAGATCGGTGTGGGAGCATCGGCGTCGGTTTTGCCGGTGCGGTATGTCTCATACACAGCAGCCCAAGGACCAACTGCGTTGGCGACATCGTTGGAGCCGTGAGCGATAGACATCATCATCGCAGAGGCAACTTGGCAGTATGTCCAGAGATGTTCGACGCGGTCGTCGTAGCGGTGGGCACGGGCGTGGATGGCGCGGAGGAGCTCGGAGTCGTGCGTGATCACGTCGCGGGTGACACCCTGCAGGAAGAACCATTTTGTGTAGCCGAACCATTTGGTAGGGCTTGTCCAGGGGAGGTGTTCGACGGGGGCAATGAAGCGCTCGTGGGGCTCAATGTGTTTTTTCTTGGGTTGGATTTCGGGAGAGGATTGCACGGAGTCGGGGATGCGTTCGACGTCGTTTGTGTTGAGGCCAGACTTTGAGAGGGAGGATTTGCGGATGGGTTCTTCTGGACCGGCGGCCTTTTCATCCTGTTGGCCGGCACGGACTTCACCGTAGGCGTCTTCGTAGTAGTTCTTGACGGGGCTATCACCCTTGCCGGGGAATGGGAGCCAGGGGTGGCTCGTGAGCAAGTAGGGGCCGAGGGGAAGATGGTAGAACTGCACGCGGGCATCTTCCTTGACCAGACGACGGTAGAAATAGGGCATGAAGAAGACAACAGAGATGAGTAGACATCCACCAAACACACCAAGGATGATGCCAACGACCTTTCCGGCGCCGAACTCCTCGAGGTCACCGACGGTAGGAGCTTCGATGAAGATGAACAGGGCCAGGATAGCACCCGTCACAGACAGGTACACTGGGATCAACCGCATAGCCCATTTGAACGAGTCCTTTCGTTCAAGAACAGAGTATTTGAGGGTACCGAAGATGATGGCAGCGAATCCGGCCGCGATACCAGGGGCGATACCCCACGAGGCAGCAGTCTGCGAGACACTTCCGCTCGTCCATTCCCAGTGGATAGAGGTCTGCGTGGCAAAACCAACGCCCACCAAAGCACCGATTGTAGTCTGCGTAGTCGACACCGGCCATCCCAGACCCGTAGCCACCATGAGCCAGGTAGCACTGCCAACCTCAGCACAACCCATGGCCAGCATGAGAGTACCGGGGTTTCCCTTGAAGCGATCGAGCTCGATAATGCCGCTCTTGATGGTATCCGTGACACGAGCACCGAGGGCAACGGCACCGATGAACTCTGTACAAGCCGCTAGGATACCGGCGTGCCACATCTCCAGGGTGCGGGCGGCGACGGACGTAGCGTAGGAGTTGGCGACATCGTTGGCACCGTTACCAAAGGCACTGAAAACAAAGGCAATGGTTGTGAGAGCGAGGATCCAGTCGTACTTGGCGGTGGCTGCGGGGATCATTTTGCCTGCCAATGTAGAGGTAGACGTTGAGCTGACAGTTGACAGTTGACAGTTGCACAAAAGCAAGGAGTCAAGATGTGAGATATTATATATGGCTCATATATTGCCCCATGAAGACCTCATGATATAAGCTCATCCACGAATGGCAGATAGATGAGAGGTGAGTGCCCTAATACCGGCCTGGGATTGGCTCCCGCCTACGGAGCGGACTTGGCATCGCCAAGCATCCCGCCAAGGACAGCCAAGTGCGGCCAAGGATGATAGCTGCCAAACAGACCAATCAGCATACTTGTATACACCTCGTGCCCTTATTGTAACCATTGCTTTGATGGATATGGCGAACAGACGTCGTGGCGGAGCAGCGAGACTCGTTGATAATGCCTGTTGCATTGCTTGGCTCCCGCTTGCAAACGACATTTATGGCTAGTTTGCCGTCTGTATGCATGTAGCGTTTGTCGTGGCAGGGGCAAAAGAGAGCACGTGGTTGGTATGTTCAATTCAATGGCCGTTATATCTCTGTTGCCGCAGACAAGAATACGAACTCATCTCCGATGTAGGTGTTTCAGAATTTGATGCGCCGGAATCGCCGTGTTGTATTGCCATGGACTGGAATTGATCCCGGCGAAGCATCACCAGTGCCGAGAACGGGAGGATACGGGCGAATACTGTAGCATAGAGACGATCAGTTGTAGCGTTATTACGTGGAGGGGCTCTCACGTGCCCATTGTCCACTTTCAGCTCTTTGTACAGTAATAGCATAAATTATGAACGCATAACAGTTGCAGCATTGACAGATCTATCTGAATATATGCACTAGTCATAAACGCACTGCTTTCCCCTTCCGGATTTCACCAGTCGAGCAGGTCACAATTCTCCGATCTGATCTATCAACTGCCAGATTATGCAATCCATTCTTATTCGTGCATCAATCCATACTAATCCGAACCCGGTAAGGGTATGTGATAGGTCACGAGACCGTTGACCGTTTTTGGTCCTGCTCCTCGATATACAAGTATATCTCCTCAAAGCATGAAACACACCTGACGCTGATGATAGGACATCGTATCTGCAGCCTGCTTATGGTGCAGGCTACACGGTCCACTCGTTACTTATTATAAGCCCATCATAGCTCTACGCACGAATCAAAGATGTGTAATACGAACACCAGTTCGCGACAGCACGATATATCATCACCACACGAGACACATAACGCCCCTGCAGCCATGAGGATTTACCTCTCACACGCGCGGGATTGACAGCGCAGGTACTTTGTCACCTTCATTAGAATGACATACATATAGATGTAGAGGCCGCACACTCTGGCTTTTGCTCTACCATGTTCCTCTGTTATGATCAAAATGTCTTCCCTATCAATTGACAAAGGCCCGGCCGTCCTCACCACACTGTGGTCATTAACATCCGTCAGTCTATTATTCGTCCTCGCGCGTCTGCTGGTCAGACTGCGCATTCTGCAAAAAGCCGGATGGGATGATATCCTCATCACCTTTTCAATTATCATGGCCTATATTTATGATGCGATCCTGACTATCGCTGTGGAATCCGGATACGGGCGGCAACAGTCCAACCTTACCCCGGAGCAATTATCTAACTCGATCAAGTTCATCATGGCGGGCTTTGCACCTGGCCTGCTATCGATTGTTGTGCCCAAGTTGGCCGTTGTTGCATTGCTAATTCGCACGATGAATCCGAGTCCGAGACAGAAATGGTTTCTTTGGGGGACGGTTATTGGGTCTGGTGTTCTGCTCATGGGTTGTGTGGTCATTTTGTATCTGCAGTGTCGACCTGCAAGCGAGATCTGGGAGATGAGCGCTACAGAGGGGAGTTGTTGGAGTATGACTATTTTGGTGGATTATTCAATTGTTGTTGGTGGTATGCTTCCTCTTCTGTAATAGGCAATGGGAGATGTTAACCTTTGTAGGTATTGCTGCCGCCGTGGACGCTTATCTAGCTATATATCCTGCGGTGGTTATATGGAAGCTGCACATGGGGATAAAGAAAAAGCTAGGACTTAGTTTCGCTTTGGGTCTTGGGACGTGGTATGTCTTCCCTTTGCTTGCATTTTCGCATTGTACATTAACAGTCTAGTGCTTGCGTCATGGCCGTCGTCAAGTGCACCCGCATCCCAACACTATACAACATGACCAACATCACCAGTACCCCTCCCTCCTCTCACTTTCAAAAGGAAGAAAATCTAACAGAACCAGACGCCACAACAAACCTCTTCATCTGGACCAGGTACCCCTCCCTCCCCCAGCACCTCATCTAAACCCAGGTGCTAATGAAGCGCAGCATCGAATCAAACACTATAATAATAGCCGCCTGCGTCCCAACAATCGCCCCATTGATCGAAATAACCCTCGGCAAGCGCGTCCTCAGCACAACCGAAAGAAACTCGAACCGCACAGAATCAAACCGCCACATCACGCGCCCACAGCAGGTATACATTCATCAAAACCAGAAACGCGCTCGCGCGTGGCTATCTGCGATTAACATCGAGCAGTCTTATCATGAGTGTTCGGTCCAGAGGGGGAGTAGTGCTGGAAGAAGCCAGGAGGATTTGGAGGGATTGACGCCGACGGAGGATGCGTTTGAGGATCGCAATAGGAGTGGGAGTGGGATTCAGAGGAGAGATGATGTGATCATTGAGTACGGGCGGTGGCCGGAGGGGATTTGGGGGAAGGATAGGGGCGTTTATATGGAGAAGGTGTAACCGCTGTACAATAAATTATTTCACTTGTTTTGTCATGGTATACTATTATCAACGTGTCAACATTCTTTATAGACAAACGCATCCTACTCCGTAGGGGGCTAGTGTGGATTATCATCCGTCTGGTCGAAATGCTGTCTCGCCCAGGGACTTCTCAACCGAATCGCCCGCCCCATATAAAAGAAAATAAATGGAATCGGCACCAGCAAAATCGCAATAAAGCCCAACAAACTACTCGCCCACTCATAACCCAGTTTATTATACATCTGCGTCGCAAACAGCGGGAATCCACCGCCGACCAGATTTCTCGCCAGGATCACGCCTGCGAGGGCAGATGCAGAATATGTCTGATAAGCATCGACAACGTAGTTCAAGATACTTAGAATAACGATGTAGATTCCCGCGCCGAAAAACGAGGATGCGATTATGGGGACGATCCAGTGCACGGAACTGTAACTTGTCCAGCCAAACCAGAAGAGACTGATCGGGATGAAGAGGGCGCCCAGACGGGCCATCCACATTCGTGCTTCGGGGACGCCTTTGCCATCGTTTTCGCGAACACGGCGGAGATAGTACCGTTCTTGGAGGGGGTATAAACAGAACGCGATTAGGGGTCCTATAGCCAGACCCAGGAAACTGAGACCCTGCGCGCCGACGTTAAACCCGTGTCCCTCACCGAAGACAAGCGGGAAGGCTTCATTGAACAAATACACAAGACCGTAGAGGAACCCGTTGTAGATAGCGCAGAAGAATGTTATAGGCTCGGTGATGAGGAAGCGCACGGGGCGGGTGAGCGTAATTGCAAACAGCTCGTGAAGACCCTTTTTGTTCGCGGCGTGTGCGGAGAGGGTTGTTTGTGCGGACTGGAGGTTTTCCTTCTTCATCGTTTTAGCTACGCGTTTTGCTTTGCGGTCGAGGATGGTCGTGTGTCGTGTTTCAGGAACTGTGAGCACGAGAATCACCCAGAAACCGCCGGTGACGGCCATTAGTACCCAGAAGATATATCTCCATCCGAGGTCCAATGCGATGTATCCCGTGACTACCAATGCCATGGGTGGACCGAATGTACTGCTCAGACCATAAACGGCCATCGGACCGCCGGATTCATTGCGCACCCAGAGATCACTAATTGAGCCACCGGTGTTCGTAAGCGGTGCACCACCCACAAGACCCGCGATGAAGCGACAGACGATAATCGTGCCGATATTCGGTGCCAGCGCGAGGGGAAGCTGGAAGATAAACAGCAGGAACCACGACACCGCGTAGACGGGCTGGCGGCCGAAGTATTCTGACAATGGTGCTAGGAGCACAGGACCCACGGCGTATCCTAGGACGTACATCGATAGACACAGGGTGGTGACTTCTGCCGACACGCCAAATTCTTTCTGAATCCCTGTCGCGCCGGAGGAGATTCCACCTGCGCACCATGTTCTATTCCAGTCAGCACCTTCCCTATTCTTCCTCGTTTACTCAATCTAGGTACAGGGAGAACTCACGTGACAATATTCAGCGAGCTAACCAGACAAGTAATCCACCACTTGCGCCATTTCGGCCAGTTGCGCGGATTATCCCTATCATGCTCGGCGTAGGTGACATAGATATTCAACGCTTCATCTGGATTCTCTCGCGCCTTGGCCAGCGCTTCCTCTTCAGATAAAAGAAGCACCGCATCCTCACGTTGCTCAGCGCCTTCTTCCATTTTCTCGTCGGTGGTGCGACGGTCGACGCGGTTTTCTTCTGGCGCAATCATTTTGGGCCGGGGTTGATTGAGCTGCACAGAGTTCAGGTTCCAGCTGACCGAGCTGAAAGAAAAAAAAGCCAGCTGAAAACACATTGGGACAGGGCTCACTAAATAACTGTACAAGCGAGATCAGCGGAGCGAATCCGATGCCCCAGTTATTACTCTATACATCTCACTGGCTCTTCATTCTATCGTCCTACCGACCGTGCCAAATGAGATAACCCCGAACACCGACGCCGATTCGGGGTCCTCCCGAGTCGATTGCGTTGCCGGATTGGGTTAAGCTCATAGACAAGCTTTGCCACGACAGCTTGGCGTTGCTTGTCTATCTTGTCATTGTGCAGATATCATCACTGTACAGGAATATAGCAATGACCCGGTAGTTTTCATGAGGCATACAGGGGCGAAAAGACAATTCGGAGTGACTATTTGGCGGTACATAAGTAATTTATTCTCAAATTCGATTATTCCATCCTCCACAATGTGGAGCCCCACAATTCCCATGGCTGATTGTGTTGAAGTTGATTGGTAGGTTCATCAGTTACTTTAATTGGTTAGACGTGTCATAGCTTGTCGCATTATTGAGTGGACGGGATGAGTCTCGACCGAAAGAATGATAAGGAAAACAATTGCAGAAAATGTGCAGAATAGGCTGTATATCAGGTCCATAGCAAATATGATTACGATGCCTGTTCTAACACAACCTCGCAGCAATCGAGGTGATGGATGAATCCCGGCTAAATCCAAGTGGACCTGGGACCTGGGGCCTGGAACTTCTACCAACACCTCCGTGGCCGAATGATGGTGCCTGGAGAGGTTGCGCGCGCTTGTCCCCGGAGTTTAGACTCCGGGCGATATCGGTGTCGTTGGTGTGGAGATGACAGGTCTTTTCTTCCTTTGGTTGGTGACTCGGACGAGAAGCGGAAGTGGCAATAAAGAACGGAGTATTCTTGCTTCATACATACAGACAGTAGCGTGTTGTGCTGAGACTATGTTAAAAGTACCGTTTGCTCCGGGGCAAATCTGATACATAGGTCTGAGGACTTGACGCGTAGCAGTGTAGCGCATATCTCAACTCATATCAACGCCGATCGACATATTTGGACATCAGAACTGTTTCAAACAACCTTGTCTGGGGTCGGGTCTGCACGGGTTCTGGGGTACAACGTGCATTATCGAAGCGTAATACATTTCCTTGAAAACAAGGCCAAAAGAGTTGAATTCCAACACCTGACCGAGTAATTCCAAATTCATGCACGGGAACATCATCTCTGCAAATGACTGGCCGCAAGACGTGCTTTACTAGATGATATTTGTGAGACTGCATACATTGGCCGCATATGTACATTCAAACATGATCAAGTATTTTTTATACATGCGTGGAGATGACGTCACTAAATCTTACTCCGCCGTGATTCAACGACTGCAAGCATATATATATATATATAGCAACTATATTCATCTCCCACAATAACAATCTTCACCATGCCGTACGAAGGACACTGCATGTGCAACAACATCAAGGTGACTCTGGCTGAACAACCAGCAAACACACTGCGATGCCACTGGTAAACTTTCTCGATGTTCGGTATTAGAGTATAGACTGACCAACGTCCAGTCGCAATTGTGCTAGATCCGGTGGTGGTAAGTGCGCAAAAGCAATGTACTAGTTAAATGCATGAGTGACTAATAAATCGTAGGATCATCCCTCAACTACACAGTTGATGAACCCGATGTCACCATTGACGATCCACAGTCACTCTTAAAAGACTATGAGGATAATGATACCACTAGCGGAAATTGTGCTCTGGTAAATAATCTTGATCTCTTTTTGGTGGTCTCACCCTCTGTCGACTGAACCCCAGTAGCTGACATATATCTTCTGCAGCGGCAATTTTGTAGTAATTGTGGATGGTCAGCGTCAAACATCAAGCACTGAATTCTGGATAGATACTGACAGCCGAAAGCCCCGTCGTTGCCCGGAGCCAATTCCCCGGAAAGACTCTAGTCAAAGCTTCTTTGTTCGATGATATCTCTCGCCCTGTCAAAGAAGTTTATACACACAGGAAGCAAGAATGGTTGCAAGCTATTGAGGGGGCGGAACAGGATTGAGTATGTATGATAGGTTTGGGATAATGTAGGTGCATAGCGAACGACGCACCTAACCACCACCATGATATTATTCACGACTGTAGTTTGCCACAACACAGAAAATCAATTAAGTCTAGTCAGAATTATATCCATCAAATAACTCTTTATCTTGACAGGTGCGTGCATTATGTCCAGGCTTGCCACAGCTACCACAACATTGTTTCCTTGGTTTCACACGCTTCAAACTATCATCCTTCATATGGATTTCCTCAGCTAGCTGGCGATCTATATCTTGATCCAGTATACCTTTGCCAGACTGCAGACTTAGTAATTTCCCCATGCTTTATACATGTTGTTTTCCCTCCGGTGCTTGCTTAATGTATAATTTACATCTCAAGTGTTATAACTTGGTCCTTGAGGAGAGCCACTGAGTGCATAACTTAATTTGCGCTCTTTGCAATATGGTCTATAGCGCCATAAATTGAGGTTGGTGAGCTATTCTGGTGATTGGCGATTCTGGATTTAATATACTCAGATTGTGAAGTGGCCTCGACTGGGTTTTGTGGCGTCCTAAAAATCCAAGGGTCCATAATCACAGGTGGTCCAGTAGGTGTTGGTGTGCATAACTTGACATCTAGCTTAGAAATTACAGTGTCTGGGCTTTATGGGACTAAACCTGACCCGTGAAAACCTGACTGTATATTTCTTTCACTAAATGAGGCAAAGAATGCGGCCTTAAATGCCTCAAAGAACTCAACCTTAGTGATATGGGTGATATGCCCCTGGATCAAGTTCTCAATCTCCTTGCTATACGCACGCTTTAGTGAACTAAAACATCCAATATCAAGTGCTTGGAGCAAATGAGATGAATGAGCAGGCATGCAAAGAGTCACAATATTATTCTCTTTGCAGTAGTGCTTGAAATCGGCTGAGTGGTGGCTCTCATGCCCATCTAGCACCAATAGACGTTTTGCACCTGTTGTACGATGTCGACTATATTTATCAAAGTGTTTTGTGGCGACTCATATATGACGGCTCAACATTGTAGCAATGAATGATACATCGCAAATGCTGCTACTCAGCCATGTCGCCAACAACCTCTATAAAACCCCTTCATTATCTAGATAGATTTCCTCCTCTCTTTTCTTCTCCAGATTAGATATTCTCGTCGACGGTTACAATAATCTAGATAGGAATATTAGTTCATTATTATCTACTATTCCGAGCCCGTGACATGTTTTATCCATTCCAGGCCAAACTCATTTGTAGTCCATCCATTGTCACTAACTCCAATGACCCAATTAGATGGCATGGGGCTATCATGATATCAAGTTGAGAGATGGCATTGCCCAGCAACAATGATAAATGGTGGTATCATTGAGCCTTGAGAATTCACCCCTGGATGACTGTTGCCCATTCTCAATTGCCAGGCTGCATCATCTTTGCTTTTCCACGACTGTGCTGCTTATGACTTAAACCGCAATAATACATGGCTGAGAAGAAAGAGAAAACTGAGATATCATTTTGCACCGTTGGAACCAACATCAAGAACGGATTTGCGGCTATATATCCTATTCAAACTTCCTGTCCTTATATAAGATAGCTGACCACGTAGACATCTAAAATCGAGCCTTCCCCTTCCACATAATTTGAATAGTCTCAAGCCCACTAAGATCCAAACTATCCGGATTCTTCACCTGAATCATCCACTGCGTAAAGGGCGTAGGCATAGTATAATTCTCAGATTTGTAGATCGCCTCAATCTCAACCTCACCCCTTTTGCCCTCCGCGTCCGTCAGGTACCTGAATGTACGCTCCAGCGGCAAGCTAGTGAAATTGTATACCTGGTCTCCTTGGGCATCGGCGTACGTCCCCGAGGTCAAAATCTTCAAAGTGACGGCTTGGTCGTTCTGTTTGGTGAGTTTTGCCCCGACGAGTGTCACTTCCATGCCGTAGATACGGAAATGGGAGGCGTCCTTGAAGGGGCCAGCTAGGTTATAATGATCCAAGCCAGAGGATGCGCTGGGGACGTAAGGCGTGAGCACGAAGCTGGCAGAGTGGCGGGTTTTGAGCGGGTCGACAATATCGGGTATGTAGTTTGCAGGAAGCTGGAGGCATCATTGTCAGGTACAGGTGCTAGAGACTTGTTGGGCTCAACGAAGGATGCTTACATGCTCAGGGGGGACTCTGTAGGTAAAGTCTGCGGTGGGAGGGTGTGTAAGTAGGAATAGAGAAATATGAGCTCCATTGCTTCCGTGAGACTCACCTTGAAAGTCACTTGAATTCTTGGATTGAGCAGCTTGAATCTCGTGCTGAATCTGCGACAAATCCGCCTTGTAATCAGCAACAGTCTTGAGCGGATCGACGACTATCTTGCTGTCTGCTAAGATCAGTTACTTCTCCGCCCAGATGAGATTCAGCATGTCGATGAAAATGCCCGTCCGCAAGAAGAGGTGGCGGTCGAAGAACTTGGCCTTTGCAACTTCATAGCTACTCTCTTCCGTAGTCAGGCGCTGGACCAGATTTTCCAGATCATCAATGTCGCTTTTCGCGAAAAACAGTTCCAGGCCGGCTCGGACGTATCCCTGACCTGCCTTGATTGCTTCAGCCTGAGCCTGAGCGTGCTGCTTTCCATTCACAGCGTGTTGTCTGAGTCCCAGACGGTATGCAAAGGCGCCCTGGATCTTCTGGTTGACAGGATACTGCATCTGGTCGTCTGACTCGAGGTCCCATTTGTCCCAGGCAGCAATGGACTGGATTGCCGCCGAGTCGCCATCAGCTCCAGACATTTTATCGGTGGTGGGAAGCTTCATGCTGGGGTTTATCTCGAGGTTGATGATGGAACTGACGGACTTGTGGACCGTAGGAACGAGATCGGCCAGCGCCTTGCCGCAGTCCTTCGGATTCTTCATGGTATCAGATTGCAAGAGCTGCTTGAACCCCTCCCAGGTGTTCTTGACGTTCTTGATCTCCTTGATCGCTTCCTCAGACGCCTTGATATTCCCGGCGACACCGGCCGCTCCAGCCGGGTCGCCGATGAAGATTCCGCCGATGGCAATTGCAAAGCCGATCACGGCCGTAATGATCGTGAATGCGGCCTCGAACCTGAGACTCCTTCCATTTCTCGATCCCGCGCTTCAAAACAAGCGACGCATTCTACAGCACAAACCGATCCTTCTCGAACTGTTTCTCGGTGTTCCTGGCTGCGTCCGACGCAGCCCTGTACTACTCGAGGGCCATGTCGCGCAGCGCAGTGCTCAGCTGTAACTTGTTCCTGGCTTGCTTGAGCATTTCCTCGCCTACTTGGCGCCGGTCGTCTACATTGGCGGACTTATCCTGGAAGCGGTTGTATTGCGTTTCAAATGCCTGTCGCATCAATGGAATCCTTCAGTGTTTCCTGGTAAGACTTGATCTGAAGAACAGGGGCATAGCCCATTTTGGGGCCCGTCATTTTGCCCATGGCTAGCTGTCGGCCCAGCGCCACTGCTTGCATTTTAATCCGAGATCCAGGTCCCTCGGAGTTGGGAGCCGTGGCCACGGCCACATGGGAGGCAAGCGAGAAGGCGATAGAAGATTTGGACCAGAAGAGCACCGTCGCAATGCGCAGCTGGGTCTCCAGCGACTGGCGGAAGAAGTCATGGTACGCTGAAGCGAGGTCGTACTTGTCGTAGTACTCTGCAGTGATCTGGCCGTCTTGAGAGGACAGGGGGACTGAGACGTGAGGACTGCCCGTGCTCAATTTGATGCTGGTCGATTTATCGGATCCAACGACAGAGCAGGTGAATTCCAAGTCCAGAACCGACGCATGAATATAGAAAGCCCAGTCGTCCTTTGCGTCCGGGTGGAACTCCAGGTGTGTAGCCTCAGCTCCACTACATTTTGCTGCCAGTTGCATTGTTTAGGAGTTCGCCCTGCAGTTGTTGTTCCTAGCTTCATATCGATAACGACCTTCCCACAAAACAGGGAGAGCTCGCTCCAAGACGCCCGATTGGAAGGTCTTCCGGGTCCTGGCAAGAAAAGAATAGAGCATCTTTGATACCTTAGAGCATAAACGGTTTCTTTGCACGTATTTTATATTGCAGATCATGCCCAACACCAGCGCTCTCATACCAGAAGAAGACGATTTTTAGCTCCACAACATTTCTAAAGCTAGCTGTATAGGCAAGCCGCATTAGCTGCGGCAATTCTATTGGTGCTAATCATATCCACACTTATAGAGCGAGATTTGATGTCATGCTTGCAACGACAAGCCATTTCTCGTGGGCTCATAGATTGAGCGACTGGGTGAAGGTTTGACGGTCCCGTAACTAAAGATGTCCGTGCAAAGCTGACGCTTCCCTTACCCGGTATGATCTAGAAGGCCGAGTCCACGATCATATCATTTCTCGTGAACTGGCATTCATCAGTAATTTATCTTGCAATGTGTCTTTTGACATATATAACGTGCAAGAGCTCACTCTGCTGATGATTATCATATTGAAGGTCGCCATATGATTGCATAAGAGGTGCTGATGACACTTGTCGGAATACAGCATCCTCAGAAGTGTCCTCACTGCCATAAACCCCGATATCACCGCTGATCACCATTCCGGTTCTTGCTGGGAGTTGGTGTGACCTAATGTCCTGAGGGTCTTTGCGAACTCTCCATTTTGGAACATATAGATCTGCCTCTCACAGCCGGCTACATGCGCGCTCTAAGTTAGCCGTGGTTGACTCTAAGCGCTCTTCGCCCAGGGCTTTGCCACAGAGCACGGCAGAACACGTCGCAGTTGGTATGCTGGACCAATTTTTGGTGCAAGGTAATGCACAGAAGACGACTGGGCCTGGATTGTGTAGGCATCCGCTCGGAAATCCCCAGCGTATTTGTCATCGGTATTCCCTTGTGACCCAAAGCTTGCTTTGCCTCCTCACGGTGGCTCCCGGGACATGAAGTGGGAATCTTCCACTGCAGGATACGGCGCGGCATTGTAATGAGGATAGTCTATCGATCCATCAACATGTGCACTTGCAGAGGCGGTTGTAATTCGTTTCAATGGGTTCGGGAAGACAGTCTTGGATTCGGGAAATAGAGATCCCCGTATGTGTTCTGTCTGCTTCATATGAGCAGTTGATCTATCGACAGTCTGCTCAATAGTCTGCTTCAATTCATTGATAACCATCCATGCTCGATGATGAGAATCGGATGGTGACTTGATGCAATTTGGCCCTCTTTCGTAGCGCATAGTATAGACATCATATGGCATAGGCCGCTGTTAAGGCCGTTTTAAATGGAGAGTAATATCTCTACCCCATGGGAAAAAATCGCCGGGAATTTCCAAGGGAAATTCACAGTATGCACGACCGTTTTCAAATTCTGCCAATGAGTGAAGAATCGGGACTTTTGTACCGCGGTGTCTGACTTCATAGAGCCTTCTTCTAGGGCTGCATCATGACGAGACTAGTGGTAAAGGCCAAGAACATCAATACTTACATCGTACTGCTAAAGCACGCAAACCCGAACATCGCATTTGCAGCTGCAAGTGATCTTTGCCCTCGCAGGCATGTTTTCAAACAAATTGGCAACTTGTCAAAGTCCTATATCATGTCAGTGGCAGATGAGGCTCAAACTATGCGTAATGTGAAACTAGGCTGTCAATTACTTTCCTGACTTCATCGACGGCCACTAAGCACTCTGTCGATTGAAGTTGATCGTATGATTGACTCGACACAATCCGCCCTTGTCAATGTCACATGCCAGATATCGTACGACACAGTTTGCATGGCTCTGGTATTGCATTAGCGCCAACTGGCTCACTGTGCGGACTGTTCTGGACCAACTTTGAAAGAGTAATATCTCTCCAAGAAAGATATGCAACATCGATCTTCCCTCATCCAGCCACCGCTGGCTTTCCATCGTCATCGTATTTATACCTCGCATGCTAAGCTCCCCTGAATAAGACTCGTATTATGCTCCCGCCGATCACATTCTGTTCACTAAGACAATAGACGCAGAAAATGAGTGATGGGGCTTCTGAAACATGTGGATTCGGGAACGATTAGATACCACCGTTCTGGGATCGTTGGAATGGCATTATGGAGTATTCCATGTACTCCCAGACCAGCTGTCAGAACAGCGCGGACGCTGGATGTATTGCAGTTGGTGTTGCCATTTGTCCTGTGATAGCGTCGGACAGGATTGTAATCTGGTTAGTCACTTTGATAGCGTGCTTGAGTTGATCTTAAATTTAGTAAAACTCTGACTGGATCGTCTTTCTGGTCACGACTGCGAAGATAAGCATGTTGATCGCATGAATTAGTTGTTTGATGCTGTTGATAAAGTCTGAAGGATTGGCGATGTTCCTTTGAAGCCAGTCGAGAGGAACAGTCAGAGATGGAGAGGATGATGAATGATGGGATGGAATGGAAAATGAGCGAGTATTCTTGGTGGCTTTGGGTATTCACCTATCGATATGCCATGTATACAGTGAATGGCATCTGACCCGGCAACCCAGCATATCATACTCGATGCAAAACAGACAATTCTACTCAGTCCGGACTTCTGGCCAGAATTACCTCCACGGATCAAAGTATCAGTAACGACAGGATATCACATATTAAGAAGAATGCGCTTAAAAGCTAACGAATGCACAACTCAATACTCCAAATGCAAAAACGCAACACCATCACTCCGGCTTCTGCCCATAAACAACATGCACCTTTGTATAAAGGTGGATCGACAGATCCCTCAGCTCCCTACGCATACCCGCTACCATGACTTCGATCTCCTCTTTACTCCAGCCCAGGATGCGCGTGAAGAGCGCGTAGCAGTAGGGGCCGATGGCTTCGAACATGTTGACTTGGTGGTAGCGGCCGAGGTCCTTGAGCTTGGGGTCTTTGGGCCAGGGGGATTGCGGGAGCTGCGCATTACACTGTTAGATGGGCGCGAGCCAGGGTGGGTAAAGAGGGCGCACCTTGTAAATCTCCTCGGTAACGTTGACAAATCCCGCCTTCTCCATCTTCTCCTTCCAAGTATGCGTAGTGCTCATAGGCTTTCCGAACTTCTCTGACGATTCGTGCATGAGATTAACAGCTTCAACAAGACATTTGGCCTTGAGATGCGAATCGTCGTCGGAGTAGGTGTTGACCTCGAACGAGTTGATTTCAAAGTATCCTTTCGGTGCGAGATGTTCGAAAGCCTGCTGGAAGACGTGGTCGTGGTCGCGGATGAAGCCTTCGAGCTCGCGGCCGTGGATATAGTCGAAGTTCTTGCTGTAGGACCAGGGTTGTTCGTAGTCGTCGACTTCGAAGCGGCAGTTGGGGGGAATCCAGGACGGCTGGATTGGGCTCAAGTCGTTTCCTATCTTAGTCAGAACCAGCCATTCTCTTCACGAGGATAGTGGTGCATACCGATGACCTCTGCTTCAGGGTGTTCGCTACCAAATTAGTCTTAGTACGGTCAGTCAAGTGGAGCACGTACTCGGCAAAGTCAATGGCCCAAATACCCGTCCCCGTCCCGATATCCAGCACGCGCCGGGGTTCATCGATGGGAGCGCGATGCAGCGCGCCGCGGAAGAGCATTTTATAAATATGATGGCTCAAATCGAGACGATCCTGCTCTTGTTCATCGTTTGGCTGCCATAGTTAGTGTCCGACGTTTTCATCCCTTATCGATAGGCAAACCCACCAAAACATATTCGCCCTCGTGATATGAATGATACCTGCGACCGTTCTATTTCGCTCAGTCGTGTCCTATTACTGTATTTCACCATCGAATCCCGTACCTCGTATCTAATCGGTCAGTACGTCAACTTCAAGGTCGGTGGATATTGTAGCGTACGTGTATTTCATGGCACTCGAGGTGATCGACGTAGTGTAGCTGGCATCGCCGAGCCTATCGCTGTTAGTATCATCGATTCGCATCATCGAACGCAATACTCACGACCCCTCATAAGTCGAGTCGGCATCGTAGTCCTGCAGAAACTGATATCAGCGAAGATCAATCGAACCCTTTGTAGGGGGATGTACATCTGGCTCAATAGCCGTACCGTCACCTGGCATCGACATATTGTAGATATTAGACGACGTGAGACAGATGAAGCAATGAGATGATGAGATAGATGGCGAAGATGAAGAACTCAGAATGAAGGAGAGAAAAAGAATTGCAAATGTTAGCCAACTAGTGTCGGACTCGCCTGCCGCGGAAGAGCGCCCAGGTCCGATCGACCGCGGATGTCCACATTCCAAGAAGGGTTTTACGCATGGGGAGTTCAGCAATCATAAGTACGGGTTCATTCAGATACATGTACTCCAAACGGGGGAGATACGTATTCTGTGGTGTGAAACCGTTGATAGCCCCAGTTCCCGAAAGGCTGAGTTAATCGCCATGTGGCATTTCTTCGGAAAGGAGAACTGCCCTCTGAATGCTTCTCCATAACCAAGTCCACTGATCTCCTGCCACGTTGTGCTCGACGAATACGCCGCTTCTGGTTAGCGTGTCTTGCTCCTGCCTCTTTAGGAATGCCGAGGCACGCTATTCGCGTGGTATGACCCTTCAGACAGTGCACTTCAGTACAAAACAATGCAAACCTATGCAGACTATGCACGAAGTACTGATATGCCATCGGATGTCTTATCCAGCCGACCGTTGACTCCCCGTCATTGGAGGATCTGCCGTTCCGTACCTTGTGGTAGCCGAGCATGACAGTCCCACTGAATATGGACTAGTGCGTTTAGTTTACCTGATAGAGAACTTTGTTTGTCCGCCTCAAGGGAGTCTTCCGAATGGATGCTCGGACACAAGTCTTTGGAAGGAATCCAATTCGCTAGCGGCGGTTCCCTCGGTCGTCTATGACAGATAACTGTTACGCTACTGATTTACAAGTCCCCTCGTTCATATTTGGTCGCCGTCCTACATGGTAAACCGTTAACACGCCGTAGTCCTGTCCTCGGGCTCTGTTCCCCAGCCGGACCCCGAGCACTCTAGAGAAAACCCCACCAGCGCTTCCTCCCTAGCCCCGTTCAAATACACGACAACCGCAGACTCTTAACTGTGCCAACTCGCCGACTCTGAGTCGTCCATCTCCGATAATATTAGCCCGGACGGGATATCCAATTTCGCGCAGCGCTTCATCGGCGCACGGTCGGACATGGCTGCGCTTCGACGATGCGCATGAACTGCTTAGCGCGCGTTACGGCTCCGGGCTAGGGGTGGACCAGCGCGTCGAGGATGAACATGTAAGGCCGGTGTTGTGGGTGTAGGCGTTGTAGGTGTTGATGCGGCTTGGATGCGCATGGGCTTTGTCGCGGGTTATGATGGATTTTCCTTGTATGGCCACATCCTACCCATCGCGCATTAGTATTCAACCCAACCCAACCTCGGAGGTAAGCCCACGTCCAATCCTCAATCAACGCCCACGATCCCAACCTCTGCAAAACACTCTACCGTTCTTTACATTCATAGCCCCCCATACCCTTAACCTGTATCCCCATCCACCATAAATGGCACCCTCGTCGCGCGTACTGTATTCCAATCTTCCGACGTATCCTCCATCGTTGTGTATCCGGCATCCGGTAAACCCAGGGAACTAGACACCCGGAACCGGAGGAAGAGCATGAGGAAGCCGACTTCTTTGACGAGGTGCGAGGTCAGGACGAGTAGGTGCAGTGGGCGTTGGTAAGGAATGGAAGGCTTGTGGCGACAGGATGTCGTTCTCCGGGTCGCGCAGGCGTGGATAATGGCGGCTGCGATGCGGGAATGCGGGAATGTCGCGGTGGAGTCCCCGGCGAAGGACTGGCAAGGAGGCTATGAGACTTTGCGGAGGAAGGGGTGTTGGAGGACATATTCGGAACATATGGGGGTGCGGACGCGGAGGTTGTTGAAAGTTATTGTCGTGTCTGTCGTGGTGTCGGGAGGTGTTGATTGAGTGGTTTGTGAAATCTCAATGCGGGGTAGAATGCGGACTCAAGACATCAACACTACGGAGTGCCGGAGTATAAGTACATGTTTTCGCAGGGAGTACTGCCAAATAAATACCGCATAGACAGCATAATAGCGCTCTCAACCAGTCTGTGTCGATCCTCAACACTGGATATGTATCCCTCATCACTGCGCAAAGCTCTCAAGTAGTCATTGACACATCCTCGACTCTCTCTATCGTCTGTTCTGTCTGTCTCCGTGGACCCCGTCTTCTATGTACTCAACACTAGATATTTGATCCATTGCACTGTAGAAGTCTCATTACCCACGGTCAACAATTACATCTTACTGCGTGCAACGATAATACACAGGAGGGTGCAGCGAAATAGACGAGGATATATAGTACATCGATGAGATTGGCATAGACAAGGCATGAAGCAGGAGACTTTATCATCATGCCACGGAATACAGTTCTGGAAACTTTTACATAGTTACAGGAATCTGCAAAAAGAGCAGGTATCTACAGTAAACGTTGGCAGAGATTGTATACATGTCTCAGGTGCCAGCAGGTCTAGACTCCGAACTAGTCACAGCCAAGCTCTTATTGTATACACACCAAGAATTGGATTCCAGCAGCACCCATCACCAGCTTGGCATCGTGGACTGCACTCGCCACGCATCTCATCCCAAAGGTCAGCAAGAACACAGACCTACTGTAAACTGTCTTGCCCCTATTAATCCCTGCGAAAAAGACTCTAATACCACATCAAGCATGGAGCCCTATTGCATCCCTGAACCATGTACTGTATCCGTGGAGATCTAGACCAGACCCGCATGCATGTATGTGATAACACCGGCATTGCGTAGACATCGAGCATATTCCCGAACGGGATGAAAGTCCCCCTGACTATGTGGTGACAGGCGACGCAAGGCTGGCGAATACCGGCTATCAGTGATGTAATGCCGATCTGTATCTCGTAGGAAGTGCCGTCGATGTCATACATTCTTGATATCTTTGGATATGTGATTGCTATATCTCTAGTATATCCTGCACAGATACTATGCGTACTATATACTCTGAGGTACATCTCCAACCATAAAAGCCCCATATAATCTCTATACAAAAAGTATGCCGACGAATGTATCTGCCTGGCACACGCGGCTGGTTCCTGAGCCGCGCCGTCTCTGATTGGTCGTAATGCAGCCAAGCCTCATCTCACACAGTAGCCAAAGCTTGGCATGCAGCACTGCCCGCTGAATGGTCCAATTGCGATGATCAAACAGAGACCTGTGGGGAAAGTAGCGTCATGAGTTGCCCGTGCCGCGTCACAGCCTGGCCGAGAGGGTTTGCGTGATGTTTCTATTTTGGTGGATGAAAGTATATAAGGACGCAGGTACAGTTATTCTACTCTGTAAGTCACAGATAGCCTTCACTACCATTGACCATCGTCTACATATTTCCAACAATCTCTACAAGTTTATAACTATCAAAATGTCCGACTCTGCTTCTTTCACCTCCGGCCCCTCCCCGGCCAGCTCTACCAGCCATGGCTACAAGAAGTCCCTTTCCAGCCGGGCAGACCCCAACACCGCTCTCAACGAGCATCAACCCAGTACGTCCCCTCTGCACTTCCATGAACCAGAGGCAGAGTACTAATCCATACAGTGGCCAACATCGGCTCCGTATCAACCTTCTCCCTCCGTTCCATCCAACATACAGACCATGAGGGGCGAGTTATCACTGAGCCCGACCTCTCAAACCCCACCCGCCACCGCTTCGAGCGCCCACTAGACACCATTCGGAACTTTGAAGCTGCGATTGACAGACATCGCAGGGAATATTAAGTTAGTGTGCATGCATTATAAGGGATATGGGTATGGTGTTGATATGGATAGGTGCATATTGTATATATGATGTCATATGGGTCGGTTGGAATGTTAATAGCGGGCGTTTTGAACGATTTGAATTATGAATTTATCTTTTGACTTGAGTCAGTGTCGGTGCGAAGCATACGTAGATTGTAGATATGTGGGAGACGAGTCCGGGTTGAGTCGGAGATTTCTGAGTAGGCGTGGAGATCGGAGATTTATATTCAGGATGATGCGCAGTGAACAGACCAATTAACTGATAGTCTGCCATGCCTGCCAACCGATATAGACACGAAACAACAAACGACTCAGCAGCGCAAGTGACGTCCGCCCAAGAATCGGTTCACAAAGTTTTATCATATCACCTACTTCCATTTCTTGAATGACAATCTGAAAAGCCCGCACCCGGGGAGCACACTCAGCCGGGACAACCTCCCGCCCACTTATTCTCAATCGATGAGCCAACAGAGTCAGCAAAGTAGCAGAACTTTGCTTCCGTGGAGTACTCTATGGCTAAATCAGCCTAGTGCATTATGCTACATATTCCGCCATCACCCAAGTAACTGGACTTCTCGTCCCGCTTTGCTTCACTCTTACTAGGGCTAAACTACACATTCAGCACGGGGCTTTGGTGAGAGAAGAGATCACTTGTGGCAGACATTCCTTGGTGTGCGATGATAGAGTAGCTTAGCGCTATACTACTCAGTATTCAGAGTTGTAGGAGTTGTGTCGTCTCACTTTCGTAAATCGAGAAAAACCGATTCCTTCAGTTCATCGTCTCCAAATTGAGCAAAACCAATTCCTTGAGCTCGGGATTCAAGAACGATACCATATCGCCGCCATGAGCATCCCAAGCAAACGGGGATGAGTCGTGCAACTGCAAGGTAGATTTTCCGAAAGGATATCTTCGCTGTATGGCGCGATACTCTCTTATACCCATAATGTGAGTGGATCTAGTCGTAAGCGCTCGCATGGCAAGCCTTCCTCACGACTCGTAGCTTGTACCATCTGTCGTTGTAACCACGGATATAGGACAGATCCACGCGGTCCTGCGAATAAGACGGGTTGGATGAAAATGAAATTTCGGTCTTGCGGTCTATGGTATAACTTGTCCTGATTCAAGGGATCCCAGAACAAGCACAGAATGGGGCTGTATTGACCCTCATCACAGGCTTAGTTGTGTAAAGCCTCCTGCTTCTTCGCCCCTGCTTTGGCCTCAACGACTAGCAGATTTGCATACAGGTTATTTCAGCAGCCATACCAAATTACACATTCCATTAATCTCATGAAAACCCGAGCCTGGACAATGTACCATTTTGACAATTGTGACGGCCTGGTCACGTTGGCTGGCTATCACGTGAGATGCAGTTGTTTGCTTTGTTGATAAATACGGCGTCACCTCCTTTCTTCCTTATGTTGATTATCCTCGTCGATAGCTACCTAGGTAGGACCCATGAGTTGAATGTTCCATTATCCTAGTAGAGCGCCGTGACAACAGTCCGAGGTTCTGTCCGGATTTGCATATGCCAAGAGTATAGAGTACCCCGGAATCGCGAACTTAAAAGGCAATGCTGTTGAAACCTAGGGACGGCCGTCAGTGTCAATTGATGGCTCTATCTTGACCGGTAGATAACAAAGAACGCCTTCACTAGAAACCTGTGGTATTTCCAAGTATCAAAAGTGGAGGCTTTCCTATCCAATCTTCAGCAAAGCTCGCTCTTCTAACAATTGCTGTTGCCAAGGCGATTTTGGCAGGTAGAAGCCGAGTGTCTGATGCAAGAAGAGATAGGTGACACCGGGTCGCGTCTCTGTGGAATAAGTTTACACCCGCGCATCCCCATGGGCCACTTTGTTTCTTGGCTGAATAAACCAGAAAACCTCCCAAGAGATATTAGCTCGCAAGGTAATATGCTACATATATGGCCGTCTAAGTAAGCATGAGTGTGGCTTGTATATTGGTGACAACCGTGCGACGAACTGCCCGGTAGAGGTGACAATGCACTTTCTCTTAAAAGTTTGTATTGGCGTGTGGAATAGCCTCGTAGAACATATCATCATCAGCCACCATAGGTTACACATGGAAAGTGAAACGACATCGATGTGTTTACGGGACTTGAAATGGTGGCCTTGTGAACCGCCGTGTTATGCGGCAAGATTAGCGTCAAAGGGATTATCAATTTCCAGATATATGATTTCGAAAGCATCAACACGCATGTAAGCAATCGTAAATAAGAAAGCAACCTCATAAGCCTCTGGAGTGTAACAAAGCGCAGTCGCTCACCAGCGGCGTGAGGTGTCTGGCTACTTTGGCTGTTTGAATATAAGACAGGAACCCCTTTACACAGACTAAATAGCGCAGTGCCGGCAGGCCAGCTTCTTTTCTTTCTTTCTCCATGTTAGTATTTCGCTAAATAGTCTACCAATAGACTCAAATTGTTTGAGGCAATCACATGAGGACTGATTTTCACGTTATATGTAGCCATCTTAGTGGATTCTCCGTTAACTCATAAACTTGCGCCGTTAAGCTCTTTGCTTTTGAGGTGTCGTCTAATCTTGCAACCGCATTCAAAACGCGGGCTTCCTTAGACCACCAAGATACGATGTCACAACGTCGATTGTGCCCGATTTTGCTTGACCGGTCATATTTTCGCCAGCCATGGCTTCTGTGGTTTTAGCTGGAGAGAGTGATTTGTATGGCACCCTCAGAGGCCGTCACAAATACCAAGGGCAACAGAGAAAGCGACGCCGCAGGCCTATGGTGCATGACTGGCCTTCGCTGGGTGTCGACTGGAGTATATGTGCCATCAGTCATATATACATGCGTTTCCACGTGCCTGTTTGACATAGATCTTCTTGCGATGCCTATTTTCGTGATGTAATACGGGCGTCGTTCACTCGCAAAAATACGACCACGTTTGCGATAGCTAGACATCGGCGCGAGAGAACTCCTTGTCATGTACACCCCATCCAATTTTCGTAGAAAGATCAACAAGTCCGAGAAGCCTCGGTTCATCAGAATGCACGATTGTTAGACCCGGTATATTCTGCAGAATGTGAACGGAAAAAGACACACAGTGTAATCATGAGTCAGGTGACGCCCAAAACTGCTGCTGGCCTTGAGCACTTTGTAAACAAGCCTTGTCTTTAGCACGCAGGTAGATTGTTAAAGCTAGGTTCTTCATCTAGGTGGCAGCGCGAACGCAAGACCTTGGGCGGGGTTTAGATGTCATTAGGGTGCGAGCAATGAATTACGATCCTGCATATTTCCGCAGAAAGATAGTAGATGCATCTTGCATCAATGCTGGCGGTGTTGATGGTATGCAGCCATATCATGTTGGTATAAGTGTCCATTCGTTTGAAAAACTAGCTGCTGATGGGTGGGAATCCCCGGTCAGTTAATGATGGGCAATGGGTTTGTAGAACAATTTGACGGGGCGTATGTGATTCTGTGGCAGGATATTTGATCCGTGATAGTAAAGCAATGAGCAACATTGGCTTTTCAATGTTGATGAATCGTTTATAGAAGTCTGGTATAATCGAATCCCTGTCTCGAATACCGACAAAGGCCAAGAAGACTAAGACAGACGAAAGAAGCAAGACGAGCGATGAATTCGATGATACAGGTGCAGACTAAAAGAGGGGAAGATGGCAAAGAACTTGGTCACGCTATATACATTATTGAGTGACTTGTCTTAGACCAATATCATCCACTGAATCCCAGTCTCCTATATGCCGGCGCTGTCCCTGGAGTGACAGGACCCGGAACCATTTTGAAATCAAGCCCCGCTTTAGAGCATAGAAAAGAAAAAAAAAATACACCTCCTGAAGAACGCTCGATCCAAGCCCTTGGCTAACTCGCTAAAACAAATATTGGAGCAATCAATACCGCTATCTCAGCCACGATGGTATCTAATCTCGTAATACTTCTTGGCAAACACTGGCAAGCGCCGGATCTGACTGCTAATAAAGTATAGTCTTTTGCAAGTAAAATAGTAGCTTGGCAGATTTGCATGGCAGCCACAGCCAAGGACTGTGCTCAGACCGGAGTCTTGGTAAGACCAGTAAGAGGAGGGAGTCTGTTTGTATTTCCGCGGGTTTATTTGCTATTGGTTTGGCAATCTCGGAATAATCTGCCTAGCCCCGTTGAATACCGGCGAACTCCACGCCAATTTTAGAGTAAATAGATTGCTGATTTCCGTTGCATGGCAAACAGTAACATTAACAAAAACTAGACCGCCACTCGTATATTATTACCCGAACATTATAGCAGCCCTAGCCAAGCCTCCTTCATACTTTGCTCCGTATATAGCACGGAGTACTTGTACTCCGGAGTATAGCAACCGGAAGCCTCGGGATGGATAATCTTCGGCGATTCAACAGTCTTATTTTATCCGTCAAATACTCCGCCGCACCAGTTAAAGTTCTGCGGAACTGCCATGCCGTATATTGCTGCCTGGCTACCCAAAGTTCTAGAAATCCCATCCGTACCCCCGAACGCCCCAGTCCTGTAGTGTAACTCTGCATTCTTATCACACTACGGTACGGCGCTACTGCCGACTATATATAGCTATGAAACGAGTTATTAAACAAAAACTTGGCCAGTCCAGTGATTGCTTGTCGCCGTGGATTGGACCTGTCTTAGTTGGTGGGGCGGTGGCATTGCTGATATTACTGGTGATAAGAGATCCAATAGCATCATTGGTGAGAAAGGACGAGATTACTATATTGGGTTAGTGTATTTTAGCGTTGTACTGGATGGATTCATATCCGCTGGTAGCCATTGTACTGCATACTCTGTCAAACATAAAGCGTGTCACTATGATATTCTTTTTTGAAAGACTCTATCCTACCTAGAATAGAAAGATACAAGCGAGCCTCAGTCCAAATGTACAAAATACCAGTACAAAATGCAAATAATATTCTGTAATATCACTGTATCGTACCAAACCGCCGTCAGTACTAGTGTGCATTAGCTTGTCTTAGCGCGTCCCAAACCATACTAGTGCCCGGCCTAAAAAGCTTCGCCTGTAATCTAATTTTTGATTGGGCGGTGGGTACCTGACGCCGGCGCAAGACAGTGGAGGATGTACGTGGCGGGAGACGTATACATAACAGAGATTTCTCTTCCTTGTCTTTTGTTCTATTCTCCGTTTCTGCATCCTCGTTTTCTTCTTTTAGTTGTTTTCTTGCTTCACTTTAGTCTTATTCAGTCACTCGTTCAGTCCTTCGTTACCTATCTGCACGATGAAGCTCTCGCTTCTTTCTGGCGCTGCCCTGATTGGGTCGGCTCTGGCAGTTGACCCCATTGTTATCAAGGTATGCTGCCTTGCTCGGGTGTATAGGGACTCGACTAATCCTGCAGGGCTCCAAATTCTTCTACTCCAGCAACAACACCCAATTGTAAGTCTACTCTTATCTATAACTACACCGTCCATACTAACGTACACAGTTACATGCGTGGTGTTGCCTACCAACGTATGCTCTACCCCTATTCCATAGCATAGACGAAGCTGACCCCAGCAGAGGAGGTCTCCAGCGATGACAGCGGAAATACCACCTACCAAGACCCCCTGGCCAACCCTACGGCCTGCAAGCGTGACATTCCCATCATGCAGGAACTCCGCACCAACACTATCCGTGTGTACGCCATCGACCCTACTAAGGATCACTCGGAGTGTATGAGCGCCCTGGCCGACGCAGGCATCTATGTCGTGTCCGATCTCTCTCAGCCCGATGAATCCATTGACCGCAGCGACCCTCAGTGGAACACAGCGCTGTACTCCCGGTATATCTCTGTGGTCGACGAAATGGCCCAGTACAACAACACCCTGGGTTTCTTTGCTGGTAACGAGGTGTCCAACTCGCAGAACAACACCGATGCCAGCGCGTTCGTCAAGGCGGCCGTCCGCGACATGAAGTCCTACATCAAGGAAAAGAACTACCGGACCATTGGTGTCGGCTACGCTACCAATGATGACTCGGATATCCGTGTCAACATGGCTAACTACTTCAACTGCGAGGACAGCGACCAAAGCATCGACTTCTGGGGCTACAACATCTACTCCTGGTGTGGTGACTCCAGCTACAAGGCTTCTGGCTACAAGTCGCGCACTGAGGAATTCAAAGACTACTCTGTGCCCGTCTTCTTCGCCGAATACGGCTGCAATGCAGTTCAACCCCGCCAGTTCACCGAAGTCGACACCCTGTACAGCTCCCCCATGGCCGACGTCTGGTCCGGCGGTATCGTCTACATGTACTTCCAGGAAGCCAACGACTACGGTCTTGTCTCCGTCGTCGACAGCACCAGCGTCTCTAAGCTCGCCGACTTCACTTCCTACTCCAAGCACATCGCCAGCGCCACCCCCTCCGGCACAAACAAAGCCTCCTACACCCCCACCAACAGCGCCCTCCAATCTTGCCCTTCCGTCAACACCGCCTGGAAAGCAGCCGCCACTCCGCTTCCCCCAACCCCCAACTCTGAACTCTGCAGCTGCATGTCCAAATCCGCCAAGTGTGTCGTGAAGGACTCCGTCTCCTCCTCGGACTACTCGGACCTCTTTGGCGTCGTCTGCGGATACACCGACTGCAGCGGCGTTTCCGCCAACGGTACCTCGGGCGACTACGGCGCCTACTCCATGTGCTCCGCCAAGGACCAACTGAACTTCATCATCAACCACTACTTCGAAGAGCAGGACTCCAAGGCCTCTGCCTGTGACTTTGGCGGCTCTGCCACTACCACCTCGACCACCGCCCCCAGCGGAACCTGCAAGAGCCTGATGAGCGAGGCTGGCTCTGCGGGTACCGGCACTGTTACTTCACAGCCTACCGCGACCGGCTCGTCTGGTTCTAGTTCGGAGGGTGCTTCTGCTAGCTCGAGTTCGTCGGAGGGTGCTGCTGCTAGTGGTGTGTCGCCTAGTGTAGCGATTGGCTTCGGATCGGTGCAGTTTGGAGCTTATGCTGTTACTGCTGTGCTTGCCGGGTTGGGTATGACCTTGCTGTAAATTTTCATTTTTTTCACTTCGAGTGACTTTTTTGGGTATTATTTTGAATAGTTTATTAGTGTAAATACCGACCGATGTCATTCGTTTGTTTAGCTCATTTGTGCAGATCCTGTGACTTACACTGCTTTTTATCTTTTTTTTAAACTGTCTGAATATAGAATTTATTTTGGTTGTTTGTTTGTGTAAATAAAGTATGGTACTCGTAGTAAAGATCGTCCTTCTCCACTGATTGACATGCGGCAGATAGACATGATTGACATGCCTATCAATGTACCTTATTTTGGCTTTCAATTGATTTATCTGATTAAATTTTCTGTGGACCAGAAAATACGAGAAAAATCAATGGTTCCGGAACCATGGCGACATGAGGTTTGGATGGACCGTACTGCCGGAACGATATCTCAATATCCTAATTAGGAAAGTCTAGTCAGAAAACCAACGGTCAAAAAAAATTGCAAATGGAATTTTCATATGTTGCATTTAAAACGTCTTAAACCATGAAAACTATCTTGAAATACAGTTCACCACCGAGATCCCATCTGAGAAAAAAAAAAAGCCGGCATTGCGAACACAAACACCTCCCCCCCCCCCAAGATCTCCCTCCCCCTCATCTAAATACGGATATCCTCTCAAATGAAAAAAATCCCTCCAAATTGCCTTTGCGTTTTTATATCAATACAGACGCTCTCTTAACAACCCCTTTCACTCCCTATCCATCTCCATAAACCCCCACGAAGCAGAGATATATTCATACCATACGGGAGAATAAGCCGCGCACCCTCAGTCATGTATTTCGATGAGTTTCCCATCTCTGGCCATGATATTACTCATACTGAGACCGCAGTTTGTGAAGACGTGTGGTTCACACTTGGAGAAGCGACTTTTCAGGTTCTGGAGGGCTTGTTGTGGGAAGGATTTCCGTAGCGGATAGTGGAGAGTGCAACTTAGCGCGTTCCAGAGGTCGGTGTCTGAGTGGAAAGGCCCGCGAGAGTCAATATCGAAGAATAGAAATCCCGGGTAATACGAGCTTCCGTCGACACTTTGTATAACACTTGACGTGACCGATCACATTATTTTGACAACATCCGCAACTTCCTCCGTGATACCCACTTTCTCTTCCTTTGATAGTCCCGACCACGCCTTTTCAGGCACCATCTCGCTCATCTGCCCTTCAAGAACAAAACATTGCCCATCGCGATCGGACCAGTCACGGTGAATCTTTGAAACGGGAATGTTGATATCAGCGTGTGTTGCGAGGTGGCATAGTGTCTGAACTTCAGTTTCCGGATCTGCACTGGAAGCAGGACGTTAAATCGCAAGACATATTGTCATCAATATTTTTCTCTGCCCTCTATTCACAGAACAGCAGTCAGTCATTCATTGTTGTACGAACTCGAAAGGGCTCTGGTGGAATAACGCTGGAACATCAATATAGCAATAAGAGTCAAAACTATAGAACTGGACTGGCATAATGATAACCCGGCGGTGGTTCACTTGCTAAGTATAGAGGCGGTAGCCTGTGAATATGATCGAGTTAAATCGTGATTCTAAGCAAGAAGTAAGAAGCATAAAAATTCTCATTCTACAACTTGAATAAGAAATCCTTCGCCTTCATAGTGTCTGTAAATAACCACTATCGGTATGTCTGATCTCCAGTTAGCATTCGACGATGACGACCCCTGGATCATCGAAGAGAAAATGTTCAACCTCTTCAATAACTATCTCCAGCCCTCCAGCATAATACCAGCACTAGTCACTGCCCAGGCTCTAAATACTCTCTTCCCGACACACCGAAGCAATGAAGTCTAGCCGGAGGGTGAACCCAAAGAACCAACCGAGAGCTTCCTCTTGCATCTGTGGCTTCTTCTTCTCTATACTGCTGCTCAGATCTCCCATGACCATTCATCACGGGAAAGTTTGCAGAACTGGTAAAAACCCTCAAGGGCTTGGTATCGAAGACTCCAATTGTTAGCATTGATGGCGATGATGCTAAGCTTTCGGAGGATTTACATGTATTGTACGATATGCGAAGAGCTTGATTGTAAGTTTCTCATTATTGCTTTCTCTGGATGATATCTAACGTGATAACTAGGAATACCCACCTGTGATGAAAAATCAGAGCAAAGGTGGCGAGACGCCAGTTGCTTCCTTGCCGGCCTTACACATTATCGTACCTATAATTGGTTCTCCCTCGCCATAAGCCAGGCTGGTGGCCGTTTGGGAGGCCACTCAGTGCATGCGCATCGTCGCGATGTTGTCACCCAGTTCATTCCAGAATGAGACAAGGGCATTGATCTTGCATTAGACTGGCTTTCTATATGTGGAAATCTACTTTATCTGGGTGAGGAGGTGAAATAGAGTGGAGGCGGTTCGCTGTGGACTTGGAAAGCCGGGCTTTGTCCTGAGCGTTGGCAGGTTTGGAATGAGAGATATGAAGATCATGCCGTTTTTGGTGGTGTTGCTAAGAGGACGAGAACTTGCTCGGAAGATAATGAATAAAATGGAGAATATAGAGAAAGAAGCGAAGATTTGTGATGATTAGTATAGCTGCAACAAAATACGATGATTGAGGCCAGGTGTTTCTCTGCTGTATACCTTTCCATTCACCCTCTCCACCGTCATCCAACTCCCATGTGCCCCTACCCAATTCACAGTAATGTAGAAAGCCCGCCCACATTTTGTATGCTCTTCTTCAGAAGGTCTCTTCTGGCTCTCCGTTGGACTTGAAGCTCACACATGCAAAACAACCTGAGTCATGGCCATATTGGCTAACCAGAAACCAGAACCTTAACATGTCTGTGAATAGCACTGGCCCCTTATTCGTCATGGCCTTACTCGCCATAGCACAAAAAGGACTCCAGCGACTAAAGAAGCCCAGCCAAAATACGTGAAAATGCGGTCCCGGGTTTCATCAGAGATCGGAAGTCACGAAAGCCCGAGGCTGAAAAAGAAGATATCTAGGCTGAAACTAAATATGAATCTTTTTTAAATCAAGTTATAATACAATGAGTGCAACTTGAGACTGAGTCTTACTTTAGAAAATCCAAAAGTGATATTGCAATGAGCTTCCGGATGTACTGAACAAACAACCATTAGGAAAGAAATCAATCAACGGGTTTTCAGGAGCAATGAAAATTTAGTCTCTGAATTCGTTATCCATATTGATATCCATATTGATTGTCAAAGTTGAAGATGTCATGTCAAATTTTGAAGGAAGATTAAGGAGTTTATGCAGTCGATGCAGTTTATCTGAACCCTTTCATCGTATTTACGGAATCAATCCAGCTTTGAGGGCCTAAGTCAAGATTTCTGCCTTGCATCTAAGAAGGTTACTTACTTCGTCATCCACCTGATGAACTCTCTCAGACCATTCAGCCTCTACCAAGCCACTTACGATCAACATTCACGTTGGAATGACTACCATAGAACGAACCAGAACACTGTATCTGGAAGAAGCATACGCCAACGATTTTATCATACAGTACATTTACGCATCCTGCATCTAACCTTCCCCAAATATGTCGCGTTCCAAAAGCAGCTACTACAATGCTAATTAATTAGAACAGCGGCAACCTCCTCTTGATGCTCATTATTGCTGTTTAGGGCCTTGCAATTATCTTTGTAAGACCATTCAAAATCTTCTAGATTTGTGCCCTGTTACACGTTTTACTGAGCTAGAGCTGTTTGGCTCCCTAATTTATATATACCATATTTGAATTATAAACTTAGACGGCGTTTGCGCGAGGAATCAGAAGGGCCAGCTGCTGTACGACTCGATTTTTGCAGATTGGAATATCGGGTGGATATGTCTGCCTGTCTTTTCTACTATTCAAATTTGTCGCAATGGGACTTTTATCTCTCTTTTTCTTTCGATATATGTCCAACTTCATAAGTGTTGCCGTTTCGCCCAGTCGTACCAGGGACCTCCAGAATGATGACCCGACATATACTGGCCTCATGACTATAGAAGTAATATCTCTTTGCTTATGCAATACTATATCAGTTCCACGCTAGCTTATCTTTATCTAAGTGGGAAAAAAAAACATTCAATGGCTTTAATGGCTTCGATTAGCACCGGACCAGTTCGAGGAACACGGCGATCTAATCAAACAAACACATTAGCGAGGTCGATAAAGAATCATAGCTTGATAGTCCTTGGCTATCTTATGTTCTTTCTCACTTTTCTCCTGGACTCGATATTCGTACTCAGTGAGCAAGAACTTGCCGTGTTGGTAGGTATTCATGGCGTGGATGAGGACGGCTGCGAGTAAGACGGTCAACCAGTCCAGCTGGAAGAAACGGAAGAGAAAGGAGATTGTCGACATAGTGGGCAAGTAGATGTAGTAAATTAAGAAAAAGATTGAAATATGGGCAACGGATGAGCTTGGGATCGATTATGATGGAAGTGGAGAAAAGACAAGATAGGACTGCCACCCCAGACAACACTCGAATGTTTAGCCAATTCACTTACTCTCTCCAACCATGGAAAAAGACTACTACGTGAATCTTAAGTTTTTTTTGCTATACTTTGCTGAAACAAGTTCATTTAATAAAAACTGTCTTTCCAATCCTTTACCCTGCGTCGGTAGTATTCCCATCCATCTTGCAGAACACCTCAGTATAAATGGACGAAGTAAAAGTTATATACTAACAACGCCGTATTAATTCCCATAAAGCAAACAGACCGACACCAATTGTCAACTTCAACCCAAACAACAACACCACATACCATCAAGGGTACGAACCCGAATCCGTTTCTTCGCCCTCAATAATGTCGTGAAACAGATCCGGAAATTCCTTTATATCCGCAGTGGGAAGAACCTCCGTAAACAACCTGTCAACCGCATCATCGACCACCACCTCCGACAAAACACCCGTGCTCTCCAGCGCCTCCTTCAAAACCTCCTCCTGGCGACGACGTAGGGCTTTCTCGAGTCTCAGAAGGAAGGTTGTCGCGATAAGAAGTCGCTCAAGTCCTTTTTTGGTGTTGTCGGCCTGGTATCATAGACATATAGGTTAGCGAGGTTCAGCAAAAGAGCATCGAGGGTCAGGGGCCAGAGCAGAGTACCTCTTTCCGCGCCTCGACCAGTTCCTTGTCTGTACTATGGTAGGCCCAGAGCGACCTGGCAACACAGATGGCTTGTATTGCTAAACCGGTCCTGCGAAGGATGTAGATACCGCGTTCGCTGGTCACCCACGAGACGAGACTTTGGAGTGGTTGGTACATCGTAGTGGTCGTTCAATGGTTTTGAGGGAATTGTGAGGATTACTAGTAGAGAATACTCGTAGAATATTGTAGAGAAGCTCTAAGAAGATAGTCGGTGATGGGGAAGATGAAGAGGTGCTGGTAAGAAAGAGAAGGAGACGATGATCTAGACAGGCAGGTGAACCTACCTCCCAATCGGGAAGTGTTTGCCTCAGGCAATATTAGACCGTTGTCACCTCAGAAAGAGAATACAGGAAAAATTGAAAAGAAAAACAAAATAGATATAAAGCAGCTGAAGCAATTACCTCGACCTTTTTGTTGTGCTAGCAATAACAGTAATATCCCATCGCCCATCACTGTCGTTTCCCCCCAACAACCAAGTAGCAAACCCACACCCCGATACAACCGATAATCACAGATTCTCCTCCAAATCTCAAGTAATGTTGCCCATAAAGTCCGGAAATGATTCAAAATCAGTATCAGGAATGATATCGGTAAACAGCAATTCAATGGCGTCTTCAATCGCCGAGTCCGACAACATATTTATTTCCTGCAACATCGTCCTCACGACATCTTCCTCGCAGTCACGCAGTGCTTTTGCCATCATCGAGAGCTTGAGGACCTCATTCCGTCGAAGATCCGTGGTACCAGGGTTGGAAGGAGTCTAGTACTTTATTAATACGATGCTTATGATTTCATCCGTGACAGGACTGGTTTATATCACCTCTTCCCGTTCATGTTGCTTCGGTAGTTGTTGAGCTGTATATTTTCTTTGCCAGAATACCAACCCTCCAAACAGAAAAACAACAACTGGAATGATGATCCCGACAGACTGTGTCCTGAGTATCCTGAGGGCTGTCTCAGGGGCGAGGATGTAGTCACTCCCTTGGGTTGATATGTACTCCATGATGAGAGTGAAAGCTTTAGGATGGTCTACTTGGGTTGACAGTGATGTGGAAAATGGAGAACTATGGCGATGGATTGGAGGTAGAAGATTAGGGGGGACGTGACGGCCAAGTTACCGTTAGATGTCCTGATGTCACTTGTACTGAGCAGTAATCCAAACCAAGGCATCCCGGAGGTTAAAAGAGAATGAATAAATGAGAATGAAACAAACTCTACGAGAGAATAGATATAAGCAAGTCCATAAATACCAGAAATGAACTCGAATCTCTGTCCGTTTCATCACATGTCCTAGGTCCACGGAAATTCTCCTAGCAACATTCAACAGTTTAAGACCTTCAAAGCATCCGTCGTCTCTTTGTTTATCTTACCTTGTCGCGTTAAGCGCTTTTCGTCTGGATATTTGGACGTATGCCCTCACATCCTGGTCCAAGCAAACTCAGCCAACTCAGAATATTCGTTGTGGACTCATGATGGTTGTTGGTGAAGGTCCACTTCTTGAGAGCAATCCGTCGGGGATTATGCTCGGGGAGGTGACAAATTCCCGGCAGCTCTTTGTCAATACTTTTGATCTTAGATTGTCATGGTTGCAGCGCTCAGTTTGATTTTTTGTGCCGGTATTACATCGCTTCGTATTGTTTTCTTGTTCCTTCGCCGGGGCACGAAATAAAAAAGGCAAAAAAGAAACTCCCCGACTGGGAATCGAACCCAGGTCTCCCGCGCTTGCAGTTACAAAGCTGACAAGCGGAAATCATGACCACTAGACCATCGAGGACTTGATGTAGAATTCTTTTTGTTTTATGTTATATAATTTAAAAATATTGCCTGGTATCAGTCCGTATGCATACTTCTACCGAGTACAAAAAGTACTTGTACATTTATGCCGATTTAAAAATCAATAACTTATATAGTACTATATTTTCTCGATCTGCACCCCTTCAAACACCCAATAGAACATCTATCTACTCTGGACCGCGATCCCTGGCGACCCTCCAGATATATATATATCGCTGTAAGCCGCATATATCTGGACCGAGAGCATCTACAACATGCTTACTCTCAAGCCCACCCGTCATCCCGTCCCAGTTCCATGAAATCCCACGCGATTCCCCACAAGTTAATAAGAACGCGGCAAACTTATTAATTTTGCTGACTGGAGTTACCCCGGAGTTAGGATTTTATAATTGTCAGCAACTTACTGCGGCCGTTGTCAGCACTCTAATGCCCGTGCATGCATTAAACATGTAAATATATAAATACCCCTGTCGGTCTGGGGACCTTGTAGTTTCAACAGCCCTAACAAATTATCCTTGTCCATATTATATTGCATATCATGTCTGACTACAAATTCGAAGGCTGGGTCGGCCTCGACAAGTCCGCTGCCGAGGGCCAGATGGTTTGGCAGGAATTCGAGCCCAAGTCTTGGGAAGAAAGTGATGTCGATATCAAAGTGTCTTGCTGTGGTATTTGCGGGAGTGACTTGCATACTCTTCGGAGTGGATGGGTGAGCATTACCCCCGACGGGGTGATTTACCAGCGTACGCTAACGATTATAGGGCCCCACTACATACCCTTGCTGCGTGGGCCATGAGATCGTCGGCACAGTTGTGCGCGTCGGATCGCAAGCCGAAGGAAACCTGAAGATTGGCGACCGCGTCGGTGTTGGCGCCCAGGGTGAATCTTGCCAGAGCCGCAACGGCGACTGCGAAGAGTGCGCTTCCGGTCGTGAGCAGTACTGCGGTAACCACTTCGCTGGTACATATAACGGAACGTTTATGAACGGGGGTACTTCGTACGGTGGTTATGCCTCGTACCACCGTGCCCCGTCCAGGTTCGTGATTAAGATCCCCGACGAGCTTTCCTCATCTGAGGCCGCGCCTATGCTCTGCGGTGGTATCACGACGTACTCGCCTCTGCGCCAGAACGGCTGTGGCCCTGGTAAACGCGTTGGTATCATTGGTGTTGGTGGATTGGGTCACTACGCGATCATGTTCGCCAAGGCGCTCGGTGCGGACCGTGTTGTTGGTATGTCGCGCAAGTCGAACAAGAAGGAGGACGCATTGAAGCTGGGCGCAGATGCATACATCGCCACAGACGAGGACGCAGAATGGGCGACCAAGAATACCAGAACACTCGACCTTATCATTTCCACGGTTTCGTCGTCCAAGATGCCTATCCTCGACTATATCAACCTGCTCCGTCCCAGCGGTACTTTCATCCAGCTTGGTAACCCCGAGGACGGCACATTGGATATTCCCATTCCCGCTCTTATCATGAAGGGAGTTAAGCTTGGTGGATCGTTGATCGGCAGTCCCAGCGAGATCCGGGAAATGTTGCAGGTTGCGGCTGACAAGAAGGTCAAGTCGTGGATCCAGGAGGTGCCGATGAAGGAGGCTAATCAGGCTATCTTGGATATGGATGCTGGGAAGGCGAGGTATCGGTATGTGTTGGTTAATGACGCATAAATCGGCATGAATAAGATGTAAATAATGTGCAACAGATGGACATGAGTCGTTTGATACTTGATATCCTTAATTCTTGACTCAGTTATCATTTATGCCATGCAGGCCACCATGAAACCGTGTTACGGATCCATGTATATTAATATGAAACATCTAGAACCGATCTAGATCCTTGGTCCAACAGACCACGCTTCCCCTGAAATGTTTAAATACCTTCACTTCACATCACATTTAGATCCTGTACTCATACAAACACAAGCATATAAAAAGCAAAATTGACAGAATGCCCTCCATCAAATCCATCATCCTAACTCTCGCTCTCGGCGCTCTGACCACCGCAACCCTCGAGCCAGCCGCTTCCAACACGAAGGGAAAATGCCCTGCTAGTGCGAGCTGCTCTGGTACGATAAACACCAAGCACCAAGTAATATATTGGAACAAAGCTAACATTGAGATACTAGCGGCCAAAAAGTCGACAGCCATCCAAGCAGCCGAATGCTCCCACAACACCAGAACATCCGGTACCTCTCCCCAACCGCTCCATTCATCCGCAGAAACATCAGTATTAATAAGAACAGAAACACAAACCTTCGCAGTCTTCAAAACAGACCACCAATACGACTCCTCCCACGGCGCTCCCTACGGAACCTGCGAAGCGTACACTTGCACCGCGCCTACGAATTCCGAACTCACTGATGAGGACGAGGATTGTTGGGTGTTTTTCTGGAAGTATGTCTGCCCCTTTTACTCCTATGGAGTAAGGAGTGGTGCTAATAAAAGCAGTTCGAATGGCGAAGACGAAGGTACTGGAACGGGATGTATTCGGAGCCCGGATGATGGGAGCTGTGGGTGTGAGAATTCGGATGGGACGTTTGTTGCGGGGAGCTCGAGTTGCTCTTAGGTCTCATGGGTGTTTATGTTATTTTATACTTCACTATATACATTGAGATGCTCTGTTTACAGCGAATCTGTTACACTAGACGCTTGATTGGCTAATGAGATGGAAAATCCCATGAATGCGGTGTGATTGGGGGCTTGCAGTTTAAAGAAGTTCTTTTTTCGAGAATCTAAACAAATTCTTCAGCATGATAGGACCAATGGATTATGGACAAACTGAAGCATTCAAATTCTGAGCGTATACCACCCATCAATCCTAACATGGCACTTGATCTTATTTTATTCTAAATATGGCTGTAAGTTGTTTCAGCACAAAATTAGACACATACGACCATAGGATGTGGAGTACAGGGCTTCCTGTCCATTCAGCCGTACTTAAGCCACATAGACCCACACGGTGAATAGTCAAGAGAGGCCTAATTCCAATATTTCTCCGGAACCAAGAAGTGGGGCTGGTGTGGGTGATAGGGATGCGATCTCTTTAGCTACATCCTTCCAGCCACAGATGGACGCCAACAACAAGCTTACATGATATCTTGGAAGAAGTATGCTACTCAATTGATCTCTCCCATCCCCCTTGCTTATCTTATTTCTAGGCACTTGTCTGATTAACCCACGGCTTTTCTGGAAAGATCAACAGCATTAACTTCCCATCCTTGCAAGCCTGGCACGAGATGTGCTTACAGTTCCAGCTACTGGTTCTGGTGTTGAATGACTATTCAATTCAGCTCGTGATATATGTCACTACCGTCAAGGCTCTCTAAAGCCCAAAACAATAAGGGATCTTATGATGTTCATGTGTACATCAAAATTTGATATTGAATCTGAGCAGCTAACCCTTGTGGATGAATATCTCACAGCCCAGGAGATTCAAGCAGCAAGAGAAGAGTATGATGCACATAAGACAGGAGATGAATCCAATCCAATTAGTGATGATGAGGAAGATGCTCCAGTGACTATATCTCCACTGATACAGCCGCCCAGTGAGTGTGCGCTTGGTAAAAGGCCAAGAACTGATGCTGCAGAGGACTGGGAGTAATCAACTGAATTAGATAATGAGAATGATGAGGATGAAGCCCCTCTGCCTGATAACAGCAACCTGCATAGCGAAAATTATACCCGTAGGCGAACATCAGGGCGGGTTCCAAAGCGTCTGAGGCGAGATGAAGATCAGTTTGTGTATAATAAGCCTTAAGAACAGTAGAATTAAAAACCTGAAAGCTCTCATCTGATTCTCTACTACAATTATTTGCTCTAACCTCTCGACCTGAGCTGTAAACTAATTACGCAAAAATACAGACAAAATCTGCATAAAATATGCATATCACAGGATTTTCTATGTTTGCACTATTTGTAGAACCTGAGATTCAATTCCAAAAACTCTGGAGTCGGATTGCGACTCCTTACGAGGTCTACTCAATACTGCTTGAGATGCCTGCCACTATTCTCGGGGCTCACTCAGTCCCAGAACAATCCAAGATATAATGATGTTTCTGTGTACGTCACGATTTGAAATTAAGGAGGAAGAGAGTACATTAATTAATGAATATCTCTTAAGTTAAGAAGTTTAGGCTGTAAATGAAGAGAAGAAATTACAGATACAGATAGATTTTGACCCAATTAGTGATGATGAGAAAGATTATGCATTGTCTGCCCAATATCAGTCTGGCCCTGAGATGCCTAGTCAACACAGGCTAGGTAAACCTCGAAATAGTGTTGTATCTGAGCATGAGGACTAGGGGTCTAATGAGCTGGACAATGATGATGCTGACCAGCCTGATCTTCGATTACCCGATACTCTATTGCGGACATCAAACCGTATTCGGAAGCGATCAAGGTTTCTAGAAGGGTGTGAGATTGGTCGTGGGTAGCTATGTAAATAGTATCAGCTTCATAATTTCATTTTCCAATAGAATGCTCTGACATCCTGGCTTTTTACCCTACTCTTAGTATGTAAAGTGAATACCAGAAAATACAGTCTCAATACTGCATAATTATGCAGGCCATGAGGTCCCTATGTTTGTCGTGTTTGTCCACCCTGGGGGCGGAGAGTCACCCGTTGAGGATCACCCTCAGGGTCTGATGAGATCTAGTGGTAATCATTTACCGCCCGGCACCTCGTGGTTAATTAAAGATCTGGGCGTGAAAGGGGCTTTAGGCACGAAAGATGCTTATCCTGATGCAGGGCACCGCCACCATTCTTGTAAGCCCTGAGGACCTCAGCATTCCTTTGCTTGATTGTGTTGATCATGTACTGGATGCCATCGGTGGCAAGCTCCTCCAGGGCTTTCTCATTGGTCTCCCTAGCTTCTTCCTGAATCCCATGAAGTCGCTTCAGCCAGAACATGTATCTCCATGGCGAGAATCCAGCAGGTGACCGCTGTCCGAGCTCCGATTCGAGGAACTCCTCACCACCCTTGCTGATGTGGCTAGGGCAGTCGTTCCAATACACTTCTGATAGCAAAAGGAGGTTGTGGCTTGCTATTTTCAGCCAAGCAACAGCAGCTGGTAACAGATGAAAGACCTCAAGCTGCTTGGTACCTCGGTTGAGATCTTCCTCGTCTGACTCTTCCCCAGTGCGAAGTGCTTGAGGGCTTTCAAAGAGAGTACGGAAGATCAGAAGAGAAACTTGGCACAAACTATCCTTAGCGACACGAGTGGATGCAAGTTTAGCCAGGAAGGTTGCAAAGTTGAGACGATGTGTCCCCGACATAGAAGCACCATGATTGACCCAGAAATTGGTCATATCGCCAGCCAAGAAGGGGAGATCGTTCCACAGTGTACCGTCGATGGTTCTTGCGATATCAATCCCATAGACTCCGCGTGCAGGTCTAGTCAACGGCCCCATTCCTTGAATGCGGAGGATATCGAGGACTATTCCCTCATGTTCAGGTGATTCGGAGGAGATTTTTCGGCCAAGCTCGTAGTACATATACCACAGGGAATGAATGTGGCCTTCAAGGGAGTCTACACCATCTCCAATATCGCAGTATCGGCTGGTAACGACCCAGGTCCGGTTACTGAAGGCCATGTCTCGAACCTCTTTGAATTCACCCCGAGCGACAGACTGGCGTGACCTTCTTGATCTCTGCGAGCATGGTCGATCGTTGTGGTAGAAGGTGTGTCTCTAGGCAGAGAGCTCAGCAGAGAATCACGGAGGTGGTCCATTTTGGAAAGCTGACAATGTTGAATGATGATTCAATTAGAATTCAGGTAAGAGAGAGAAGACAGTGGGGAAGTGAAAGAGTCAATATGGTGGAACCAGACGGGGACTTAAATCGTCGTAGGGGTCAACTTGAACGAGGTGACAGAGATTTCTCTCCCAGGGTGGGAACCCTCCTGGGCCCCTACTAGGCAGCAACGTAGGTTCTGACAGGCTGACAGCCCAATATCTGAATTTGGACTCGAGTATGCGCTGATAGGCTGAACTATTTTCTTCGTTGGTTGTCGATCAGCCGGCAGCTAAGACAGAAGTACCTGTCGATCATGCTGTGATGGCCTGGTCACGTTGGCTGAATACTACGTGAGATGCGGTTGTTTGCTTTGTTGGTATATACGGCGTCACCTCTTTTCTTCCTTCCTCATGTTGATTATTCTCGTTGATAACTACCTAGGTAGAACCCATGAGTTGGATGTTCTATTATCCTAGTAGAGCGCCGTGACAGATATGGGGCCTTGGTCACATGCTTCAGCACTGGGCTCTGTGAAATAGTTGTGCACATAGCTTTGGAGGGCATTGCCAAAAGATGTGGCCCTGGGTTGGTTTCTCCGCTTCATAGCGGAAACTTGCTTGTCCAGTAGAGTTAGCAGCTCCGCTATCTCCTTGTCCTCTTTTTCTCTCATGCCCGGGCTTGTAGGGCGGTGTTGGCGTGCTTTGAGAGCTTTAACTCTAGCTGCTCGTTTGGGCTCTGAGGCTCAGGTGAGGTTGCTGGGGGCCTGGGTTTCCACCTCCATGTCCGCATCTGGTGGCGGTATGGCTGGGAGTGCCATAGTTGGGCCACCTGGGTCGCCCGCACTCTGTTTGTTTGGCTTTTCCAGTTTTCGGAGTTTCCGAGTTTTCACTAGCGCGGATAAGTCCTGTATCTGGTGGCTATTCCGCAGCTGTGGTACGCCTGGGGCAAAGCCTCTGGCCGAGCGCCGGGTTACAGGTGCCGTCGAGCCCTCGACAATATGTGTGCACACGTCGACTATAAGAATCTCCTGGCCTTGCTCTCGGGCCAACTACTTATCCGATCAATCCTTATCAGTAAGTACCTGTCGGAATCACAGCTTAGTCAGGGTCGAGAGTACGTATCGAGCGTATAAGGTTGAGGTCTCTGATTCTCGCAAAAGGAGGCTATCTAGGATCCTATATAAGACCGTTGGCTATCTTATAGAGTATACTAAGCGATTGTGCGGTTTTCAAAGCAGTAATGGCAGAGTAAATAAGCTGCTCGCGCCATATGATATCAGCGAGGCATTAATCAGGCATCAGTTGGTATTGTTCGGTAGGGAACCTCTATATTCCGACAGTACCCTTCTGGTCACGTGCCTGACCGCCCTCGCTTTCTGCCCGGTAGTCATATAGTTAGCCCAGCCGATAGACCATCGGTCCAATCAACTACTCTGGCACACTAAAACGTTAAAGCAGCAGCAGGTTCTTGAAACGCTGTGTGGGAATGACGCTGTAAACGGCTTCACTGGCGGCCATTTTCGGCGTCGATTTCACAGGTACTCGCATTCTAGTTGTAAAATCTGTATTGTCTATCAGTGGCTGATAGTGATAAAGGTACTATCGCCGCCACACTACCTGTTGATAAAGCCTCTTCGTCCTGTAGATAGATTTTTCTTCTCTCTTTTCTTCCCCAGATTTGACATTCTCGTTGATGGCTACATTAGTTTAGATAGGCATATCAATTCATTATCATTACAAGGCACTGAGGCGTTGAGCCGTCACAGTCACCAAGGTACTTTAGGGACCCTGTAGCTACTACTTTTAAAACGTCATCATCACCCTCTACAACCATAATACTTCCATCTTCTTCAAGCCTCACTCATTCAGTTATCAATTAATCGATCAAAATGGCCATCCTAAACACAGTCCCTCCCCAAGCATCCACAATCACAAAACCAAATCTCATCAAGAAATCCAAATCCAAATCCCCAACCTGCATCCTCCCCACACTCCCGTTGGAGATCGTCGAAATGATCTGTGACGGGCTCAGCACTCGCGACCTCGCCTCGTTAATGGGAACATGTCGCGACGCGTACCGGTTAACAATACACCGCTTCGCGCAGCGATATACAGAAATCTACATAGATTTTTCGCAGGCGTATTTCGACCATATCCATGCTATTGCTTCGAATAAGGTGATGAGGGGGTATGTGCAGCGACTGGTGATTATGACTCGCGAGCCGTATTTAGGGAGCGGTGTGAATTGGGAGTGGAGCATGGCCGGGCATGTGAAGAAAGCGATGGATATGGCTGTTATTAAACGGTTCAGAGATGATTTGGCGTTGAGGTTGGTGAATTGTCGGTCGTTTATTATTTCGCCGGTTGGACATGCACATACAAAAGAAGAGCAAGATAGACAGTTCAATCCTGATGATGCAGCTTGTATCCTGCTGGATATCATCGCAGATGCCTCCTTACCTATCAAGATTTTCTGGTACGGAAAAGGAATGAATTACACATCCGACATTATGAACATCTCCCGATTACCCAAAGCCCTCTTCAGCAATCCCGGATTCAGAGCTGGATGGAACGCTCTTGAGAATCTGCATCTGGAACACGAACCCACGCCATCAAATTATTCGTTCCTTATGGATATGATTCTGCACGCTCCGAACGCACGCAAGCTGTATCTCAGCCTTGGACCGAAGGATTTGGCTGTTGAATTCTTCTCCCAACTTAGCAGGTCTAGTAATCTGCCAAGAAACCTGGAACGAGTGACACTGTCATTCACGGCCATCAAAGCAGATGATCTCATAACCATCTTGTATCAATCCCGACATAGTCTCCGACGACTGATACTAAACGGCGTCACCGGCTTATCAGTTGGGTGGCTTACATTCCTTAGCAAAACGCAAAGCCTGTTTCCGGCACTTGAAACAACCTCGCTGAACATGCTCTAGTGTGAAGGCTACAATATCTTTTCACTGCTACCAAGGGCTATCTATCTGAGCTAAGACAGATTAAGCTGCAAGCTTGCGATTATCCTGCCTTAGAGGGGAGTGGGATTAGGCCTCGAAATGGTGCGGCCCCGGTCCTATAGTCGGTGACCAAGGACCGGACTGAACCATGGTCCCTTGCGGTCTCTTGTGGTCTTGACCGCGGGGGACCACAATTGCATAAAAACATGGGTACGGAGTAAATATGAATGGTTGGGCAACTTCGGAATGTATATAAATATATGACTATTTTTGCATCGGAGATGGTTGACAGAGATTGAGACCGATATAGATGATACAAATGTAATGAAATATTAATTTTAATTAATTCCTGATGTTGCTGTACATTATTAGTTATTGTCACAGATTACAATGCGACTTGGACTTTGGAGAATCTGAATCCAATCCAATCCAACTTTAACCACAACCAGTTTAGTTTGTCACTAAATGCGGCTTTTGCAGCTTAATCCATGCAAACTGCTCTGAGTGCAGCTCTACCAGCAGCCAACTATTTCTTCTTCTAGTCAAAACACTCTAGGAAGAGTCATCTACACACCCCCTCTTTCTATCATAATTCATCACAATATCAGAACCAGATGCCACGAGCTCGAAATAGCAGATACTAACGAAATTTATATTCCTATCTAAACTATTGTAGCCATCGACGAGAACATCGAGTCTGGAGAAAGAAAAGAAAAGGAAGCCTATCTAGAGGATGAAGGGGTCTTTTATAACCACTGTGCGGCGGGGTTCTACTCATGTCGGTGTCGTCTGTTATGACTAGTCTTATACGTAGTGTCGAGCCGTATGGACGATGTCAAGCTGTCACAATAGTAGTACTCAGAGGCGCTCATCAGGGAAGCTTCCAAAGCGCCCAAGACGCGATAAGGATTTTGTGTATGAAATGCTATTGATTTAATAGATTAACAAATAAAAAACTCCCATTCCAATCTAAATCTTACTTATATAATACCTACTTGAGTATTCATCTATATTTAAACTAGTCTGTAAGCAAAAATAATTGAGAATACAGATAGTTAGATTTTGCATAAAAAATATGCATACCACAGAATTCCTACGTTTGTCCTGTTTGGTTTGCGGTCCTTGCGGCCCCATTCAAGGCCTTGTCTCTGGCGAGGTACAGTTCATCTGTCTTGTAAAGGAGGGGCAAGCACCAACGCGAGGCTGACAGCAATGATACAGTATGATTGGCGACCAAATGGACCAATGATTCTATCCCACTGACCAACTGGATGCAAGTTTCCTTATCTTGGAAGAAGGCCATCTCAGATACCCTTATTGATATGCTGCAGCTGAAATCAGAACCACAGAGCCCAGAAGAAACCATGTGAAATAAGCCACGATCTAAGGCTATAAAATCATGGATTTCTTAAAGTCTCGGTTCGAGCCGTTCCGTTTCCAACGAGAATGCACCTTTTATGCTAAATGATGTCATAAAGTGATGTGCATAGGCGAATCGCCCGTACAATATCACGTTGAATAGCATCCACTCATCGGTTGCCCAACTTGCGCATGGACCTCGCTGGTTTTAGCCGCATAAGACGTGCTTGCGGCGCTGTATATTTTCCATATGTTATTCGATGGGGACTACAGCTATGCAGCAAACGTTTCTTTACTAGGGCGAGTGCATAGTCAAGCCATGCGGGCTGCATTATTTTCTGTTTTTGGTGTCGTATTGCCGCAGCGCCTTTTGTTTACGCATTCAAGTGGAAGGGTACCAGACGTTCTATAAATACTCCGTTCAATAGCTTTCTCATTCGAAAGGTTCTTCTATTCACTCCAAATAGGTCCTAAGATATCATACTGCGCAGCTGTAATTGTGTCAGAACAGGGCAGTCCCCAAATTTCTCTACGGCTTTCTTTTCTTCTTGCCGTGGGAGCCCAACAAGATACTTCATTGGTGGCCAAGTAAATGAACTGAGACGAGGGCAATAGAATGTCGACATCGTTGATGAGTTGGAATACCTCAAAGTGGTCGACAGCGGCGAGCTGGTGCTTCTCTATGGTTAAAAGCGTTTCAGGTCTGAAAGGCACCAAAGAGGTGAGCGCAAACCATTCAAACAACACCCTTCCCCCCAGATCCAGAGGATATGTTTGGTTCTTTGTCTCTGCTCATATACATCCCATCTTTCTCCGAATCTAACATTATATTTGACAGGACCCTACCATGGCGAAGGACCCTATCCTTGAACTGGCCTTCAATCATATCGTCCTGCCCCCAAAACTTCCTGGGAAGCAGGACAGCAATATTGAGGATGTCGACCAAAAATTACTTTCACTTCTTTTGCGCGCAACCAATGCGATGAAATCCTGTGCTGGAGATGACGACCTTTTTATATGGCAGAGTATCGAGAAAGTCCTACGGACCTGTGGGCTTGTAAACGAGGGTAAATATGTGAACAAAATGGCATTGATGAACGTTTTCCGCGACTTTGAGGATCAGAATGCTGTCATCCTGTATATCACGGAGCAAAACGCCGGCCTCCTCATTCGATCTGTGGGGTAAGTGGAGATAAACACCCGTCTTGGTCTGTTCTAACAGAGCGTTTATACAGTGTGGATGTCATTTTCGAAGCCTTCGAGGCTTCACCCACCACCGAGGAAACTATGGCATCACAGGGAGCCATGCAATGGGATTTCCCCAGCGTTGCTGCGTCCCTAAACCGTTCCGTGTTCGAAAATCCTGTCTTTCAAGAGAACTTAGTCACGTTTCTTGAAAATGCAAGTCTTGAGCCGCTTGACGAATTTGCAGCTAAAACTTTCAAAGCTGGCGTAACGATTTCTGAAACCCGTGACACGGTTGACCCTACACTCATTACAAGCTTCCTCATGACCTTGTTAGAAGTCAACGGTAGCCGCATATATCCTCCCATTCTTCGGAAGCGCATCAAGGATGATGTGGTCTGGGATAATGCGGAACTGCCGTGGCGGCGAAGTCCATTCTGGCTTACACTACGCGTTGCGGTACAGCGCTTACTCTCCTCGAAAATGGGAGAGGAGAAGGGACAAGCAAATTACAAGTTCCTGATGTGTTGTGTTCTTGTGGAGTTGCTCAAAGACTCCGTTAACCACCTGAGTGTCGAGTGGTGCACTATCCTCAGAGCCAAGTTATGCCGTCGTCTGGCTAAGTTGGAAGATGAGAAACAGGCAGTTGCAACTCCCCCTACTGCTTCTGTATATACCAAGCTTTTTGAAGACATCGGTCCCCTTTTCAAAAGCATTATCGAGACTGCCACATCCGCGATTGAAGCCCAGTGGAACGCTTTTAAGGCGGACTGTCGACGCAAAATCCCACCCCTACCGCTGCGTGCGCCAAACAGTGAGCTCTACTTGACTCTTCCTAATAGCAGATCCTACCTCCAAGGGGTTCTTACCCAAGCTCGTCATCAGAGGTTGAGACCAGTGTTTGTCGATCCAATTGCTCTTGGCCCCAATTCAAGCAAGACCACGACCGAATACTTCAGCTCCATGACTTCGCGGTATTCCGCGCTGGATAAATTGGAAAAAAATTTTGAGTCTACAGATCTTAGTGTCCCTAAATCCAAGGACATGTGTTCTCGGATTTGCAAAGATCTTGCTGCTCAGATCCGCGGTTACCTGGAAGCCGTCGGGAATGCTTATGAAGGCAATCCAGAGCAAATGAGTATCTTCATTCTCAATGTATTTGAGCTGTGGGTGCATATAGACAAATGCGCGACTTTCGTTCATCCGCTGCTGCATGAGTATCACCCTTTTATCGAACCAGAAATACTCGATGTCTTGCTACTATCGCGTCTCCACGATATGCGGCGTCTTCAAGTCATTCAACAATATCTCCACGGCAGATGCATTCGGGCTAAAAGACATATCAGTATCTTCGCAGATACCCAAGCAGATTGCTTTGCTTCCCAGTATTTTATCAATTATGACAAATCTGAAAATATGGGGAAACTGTACGAGCTTCATGACCGCATTGACGCTGCATCGACAAGAGCACGAGGTTCCAAAGAGAAGGAGCTACAAAAAGTTAATCAGGAATATATCGACCGCACAGAGAAGATGAAAGAAATTCTTTGTACACAGAAGCGGCATCTAGATGGCTCGCATGATATTAAAGGCTGCAAGCACTGCTGGCACCTTCGTTCTCGCAGACGTCTAAAGATCAAAGTCCATGAAGATTTTCTGCCAAAAGACCCCTATCAAAGGCGTATAACTTTGTTTGAGCTTAACCCACCTTCGACGTTCTCAACATATCGCAGTGTCACTTGGGAAATCATCAATTGCCTCTCTCCTAAAATTGCGTCAAAGTCCGACGAAGCACCGCAAGTACTCTTGGGTAGCTATTCTCAGCTCGAGATCTATAATATGAACAGTGAGACTTTCTCTTTGGCGTCAAAGACAAAATCTTATTTAGGGACTCATTACAATTTCAAAAAGCTGCCAGCTAGCCCCTCAAAAACTTTATTGCCTTTAGGGTTGAAGTTCTCCTACTATGACTCGCGACGTGGTACCTGGGCCAAGAATTTCCCACAGTCATTGAAATTAGCTCACCATTTTGCTCTAAGTATCCCGAAAGAACTCGCGTTCTCGGGTCTTTACTCTTCGCCAAGTTTTGCAGCAGACGGAAACGGCCCTTCTTCGTATGAAACCATTGCGAGCATCGCGGAGTGTCCATCAGAATTGACTGTCCACGAATACATTGCTCATCAGGGCCTTATGGCAGGAAAAAACAGACGGTGGATTTCTATACTTACTGAAATGGTGTCGTCAAATGTCAACTTCAGTCTCCAGGACACCACGATCCTTTTCCATCATCTTACCCTTCAAGCGGGGCCCAGGCTGGATCAGGATGACTTGCGGGCTGTTCATGTCACGCTCAGAGATGTTGCGTTTTGCTTAGCACTTGTTGGCCAGATTGAGCGACACACGGAGGCTATTTCCGCGAATTGGCGTGAGATCAATTACATGGAAACTATGCTGACACTAACCATTCGACTGTGTACACTGGCCCCCCGGAAAGCATTCGTTCGAGCTAATCAGGTTCTGTTAAAAATCCGTCGTATTACGCTCAATTGGATCAGTCACCTTCGAAAGGAGACAAGGACCACACAAGAAGCAGATGTTGCAGAGAGAACTGCACGATATGGCTTCATGTCAGCTCTGCTATGTCGCAGGACATTTGCCCCCCAAGCATACAGCAACACAGAACTCGATTCAGAATCATTCCAGGCTTTTGTGGAGGCCACAATTGCCATGCAAGAGAATCTCGTTGTTGACTTGAGCCGGTTCTCGACAACCACGCGGAACATGCTGGTCCGCGATATCAAGATGGCCCATCGGATGAGGACTATGATCCATCGTTTAGCTAAACGATATCCATCCAGCCTCCAGTGGGCGATTGACACAGTTTGGCCAAACCCAAACAATGCTCCTCGACCGTATACTGATTGGTCTGTTCTGCCGCCACCATATGAATGGTGGATGACCTCGATAGTGGCAGCAACTACAAGATCTGCACCCCAGACAGTGCACTATCATCTTCTTGAAGGTCATCTTCTGATTGACAGCAAGCCACTCGGAAAGCTTCCCGCGGAAATAAGGGATTCAAGTATTTTGAAGAGCCTTTTTGGAAATCAGCGACTTGTTGCATTTCCATCAAGCCTACCTGGGATGAGCTATATGCTGGGAATCCCAAAGAATGGATATTACATTCATTTAGGATATCGAGGCCAGGAGCTAATTATTCAGGCTCAAGGAGCAAATACTCTGCTCGAGCTTATCCCCAAATGTGTCTTTGGCAATGAATCTAGTTTCGACCTCCCGGGGTTTCTGATATATGACTGCGTGCACTGGCTCGATTTGAATTCTGGAAATCTCGACGTTCGTCGCCAACCAGACATTTGGAAAAGCAAATCAAGCAACTGGATAATAAACATTCATACCCGACAAGGGAAAAGACGAGAATCTTCCCTTGTTGACCCGCACAGCAAGACTTTTAAGCTAATGGCACAGATATTCCGTGATTTTGCGCCAGCACACTTGTTGACAGTTTTTCAGCCTCCTCACGGAAAGCTGGCGGTGGAATTGAAAAGCATGGACCTCGACTTTTATGTTAACAATAATCACATACTCCATTGCAGGAAGTTGGCGTCTGAAATCGATCCCAATCAAGATGTCGGTTCCTTATATGGTCTCCGAAGCATGATTGTTTTGAGAGATGCAGCCAATCCGTTGCAGCGCAGTGTCATCACGACGTTGGGAACATTGCGGTATCGACTTCATGGAGTACATGTTCATGTGAAGATGGAAAATGATGGAAGCTACGCTAAGTACATGATTGACGACGTATTGGGGCGATTGCACTGTCCACCAGAACCACGCCTTCTATACAACAAAGCTCGGTTACATGCCTTTACATCCTTCATTCTCCCAGATCCTCTCACAGGTCGAACCGGGACTGAAGAGGCACTACGTTGCCTGCAGTCGGGGTCATGTCAGCCATGGAACCCCATTAATGCCGGATCAGTTGCAATTCTCAAGACAATAGCGAATCTGTCGCCACGGAGGCACTACTACCCCAAGGAATTGAAACGACAGCAAGTCGTCACCTGGGATCCGGACTTGACCGTTACCATTCAGCACGATGCGTTCAAGTTGGTTATTGATTCAATCATGAAAAAGCTAGAGCGGCTCTCGTTATTCCAGGCAAATGTCTTAAAGACGCATGACGAGGATGAGGTATGGACGATTTCGCACCTCCGTGAACGGGCCCACTGGCGTCGATCTATCTATGAGCGTCCAGATATGATATTTATTGCTGCCCCTGCGCCTGCTGACAGGGAATATGTGCCTCGAGGGGTGTGGAATCAGTTAGAACGGGCATCCAAAGCACGAGAGATCCTAAACCTACTTTTCTCACGGCCTAGGCTAATCAACACGACCACCAATCTGAAAGACAACTTACGGAAATTGCCCATAATCGGTGGTTATATCGGCGAGTTCGCGCCAAATCTTATCAGTGACTGTCTTGGGGCAGATTTGGGCGAAGAATGGGGTCTTCTGGTAAAACTTTGCCAGAATTGCAAGCCAAAAGACATGTACAATCTCATGTTTCGGGTGGGACTGGTGGCGTTTCGCGGGAGTGTTGATATGCCAATACTGCGAACGGCAGTTTCATTTTTCATTTTGGACGATCTCAGATATCTTGACCTCCCCAGATACGCTTCATTTGCCGGGTCTGATATGGATAGGAGCATCACCATACAAGATCTATCTAGCATGATCAGGCCCCATTGCAAGAAATATAGGAAGCCGCCGATTCCCAAACATTTAGTCAATTCCGTGAGTTTTGAGGCCGACAAAAATGCACATGAACAAGAATGCACCGATGAATCCATGGACTTTGCAAAGTTCTTGCTCAAGCAATGGCCGGCTCCTTTGCCTTTGGAAACAGGCTTCGATACAAAATACATCGACCTAGATGATGCATTGGAAGTGATCACGCCCCATTGGCAGAGAATATACGCTGGCTTGCAGCTTTCAAAACACGTCGCTGAGGTGCAAACGATTCTCAATCGGTACTTTGTCGCTAAAAATTCTAGTGATCTGGTATTGAATATCCCGGAATCGACAATATTCGGGTCACCACGGCGGGGGAATATTGGGGCTATTCCTCACTTGGGACAAGATCTTTTCATCAAGTCAGGTGAAAAGGTTGGTAGAGTGCCTTTCAAGTTGCCGAGCATCGCGAAGCCCAAATTCGAGGAAGTCAATCGCCGGGTTCACTATAGATTAAACAGGCAATTGAATGCACTGTCTACTGGGATAAAGTCAGATTCAACGAGGGAAATTGCTGAGCTGGAGAGCATTATTGGTCGATTTCGCCATTCGGACTGTCCTGTGAGGTCCATATATGGCAGCGACCTAGGGCAAAGCGTCAATGCACTCAAAAAAAGGAATAAAAATCTTACAGAGACGCCTTTGGTGAATATTAACCTTGAATTTGAGATTGATAAGGCTTATAGGGTGCTTGAAGAACGCTATCATTCCCTAATCAACACACTTGTAGTTGATGATCCGAGATGCCCTTGGCTCCTTCAAGCAAACCTTTGGCCTTCCATGACACCGATATCGCTACTTGAACACCTGCGGTCTAATTCCAATTGTATCTTTGGCAGAAATATGAAGAGAATGGTCTCTGAGTACGCCAAATCAATCGTCAAAGTGCAGCATCTGCTACGGATGATGGACGCCTTGCTGAAAAATGATGAGGGGAGGTTCAGACAAGAGTACAACAACCCCGGCCACGTTAACTGGGATCCATTCTTCTACCCTGACTGGCTGCTTTTGGAAATTGACTCCAACATACAAATTCGAGAGGACCAAGTTACAGTCGCACTGGAAATGATCTCACCATCATCGGGCACCAATTCCGTTTTGCAGATGAACATGGGACAGGGGAAAACTTCAGTAATCACTCCAATGGTGGCATGCGTGCTTGCGGACAAAAAGAAGCTCACCAGACTTTTGGTTCCCAAAGCGTTGCTGTCGCAGACGGCGCAAATCCTCCAATTGCGACTTGGTGGTTTTCTGGGCAGAGAAGTAACCCATATACCGTTCTCACGTCGGACACCAACAACACAGCAACACATCCAGGAGTACCACAATCTTCATGATCATACGATGCAGTCAGCCGGTATTATGCTGACTATACCAGAGCATGTCCTGTCCTTCAAACTGTGCGGTCTGCAGCGATTGTCCGACTGTAAGGCCTCTGAAGCGTACCAGATGGTTGCCATCCAAAGTTGGATGGATCGGGTGTGCCGTGATATTTTGGATGAATGCGATTTTACCCTTGCCACAAAGACTCAACTCATTTATCCAAGCGGTGCACAGTTAGCTGTTGATGGACACCCACACAGATGGAAAGTCGCCGAGACGATACTTGGTTTGGTCGCACATCATCTGCGAGATCTGGCGCAGGAATTCCCTCAGAGCATTGATGTGATAGAACGAGCGGCTACAGAGTTTCCTGTTGTATACTTTTTGCGAAGTGATGTTGAAAATACTCTTATACAGAGAATTGTGGACGATATATGTGCTGGACGAACATCAATACTTCCCACTCGAGGCTGCACGAAGGAACAGCAGCAGGTAATCCGAGTCTTCATCTCACAGGAGATGGTGGAACGACATGTCATTAACGTGGTCTCAAAATTATTCCCCGGTGCACCGAATACCCGCAAGATGGTGTATCTTTTGCGTGGTCTCCTCGTACATGGCATCCTCCTTCTCTGTCTGAAAAAACGTTGGAGTGTGCAGTACGGACTGCACCATGGCCGAGACCCTGTAGCTGTTCCTTTCCATGCAAAAGGCGTTCCTTCTGAGCAAGCTGAATGGGGTCATCCCGATGTCGTCATCCTATTCACATGCCTTGCGTTCTACTATGAGGGACTGAACAAAAAGCAGCTTCGAGAAAGTCTACAAGCCATTTTGAAGTCAGATGATCCTACTACTGAATATGACCAGTGGACGCAGACCTCAGCCTCGCTTCCGGATGCCCTGCGCTACTGGAATATTATCAACGTCGATGATGAAGGGCAGGTTGAAGAGATATGGCGCCACTTACGCTTTTCAACCGTTGTAATCAACCACTTCCTTAATCACAGTGTTTTCCCGGGTCATGCAAAGCAGTTCAGCGTCAAAATCCAGGCGTCTGGATGGGATATTCCTCTGTTCTCCGTTGACAGACAGTGGGCAGATGAGACCGGTAACAGGCCGGGAATCACGACCGGTTTCAGTGGCACAAATGACAACAGGCGCTTACTTCCAATGACAATTAAACAGCATGACCTGTCAGGCCTATCGCATACCAATGCCGAAGTACTGACGTATCTTCTCCAGAAGAGAAACAGGGGCTATGTGCTATTGGCCAACAAAGTTGGAAGACGATTCTCGGAGCTCGAGCTTCTGAACCATCTTTGTGAAAAGGAAACTCGTGTCCTCATTGATGCCGGTGCATTTATTTTGGAGATGGATAATCGGTCCTTGGCCAAGTCATGGCTGCGGGTGGATCCCCAAGCCCAGGGCGCAGTCTATTTTGGATCTGATAACAAAGCTTGGGTTCAGTACAGAGCTGGCAATACAGCTCCATTAATTGCGACTCCTTTTGCGGAGAATTTGGATCATTGCTTGGTTTATTTGGATGAGGCGCATACTCGAGGCACGGATTTGAAGTTGCCGGCTGAAGCCAAGGGGGCATTAACGCTAGGCTTGAACCAGACAAAAGACCACACTGTACAGGGTAAGTTATTTGAATGTTCTTTTGCGGTGAAATAAGATACGTGCTAATGCATAGCAGCTGCGATGCGGATGCGTCAATTGGGAACAACGCAGTCCATAACCTTCATCGCGCCCCCAGAAGTCCACCAAAACATTTTGGACGTCTGCAAGAAGAGACCATCGGATAAACTCGACTCTACCCATGTGATTACCTGGTTGCTCGATCAGACATGCACTAACAACCAGGATCTGCAACCGCTGTATTTCGCACAAGGAAGGGACTTCTGTCGGCGTACCCAGGCGGCAAGGACATGGAACCAGTTCTTTTCTCGGGCAAAGCATCGGAACGCATACATGGCAGTATTGCAGCAAGCAGAGCGGCAAGGATTAGAAGAGCTATATGCACCAGAGGCCTCCTTTGACCCCAAGGAGTTGAACTCCGGTTCTGTCACGCTATCTGGTGAACTCAGAGGCTTTGAAAAAAATATTCAGTACCAACAGCGTCAATCACAGCATTCCATTAGCTCAACTAGAGGCTCGGCTCTTGAAGAAGTTGAGCAAGAGCGAGAGGTTGCTTTCGAGGCCGAAGAGGAGAGAGAAATGCAGCGACCTTGCCGTCTTCCGGCCCTCAAATTTCCGGGTTTGCACAAGGCGATCCGTGAATTTGCCGTTACTGGCTTCCTGGATGGAAAGAGAGGATATTACAAAGCATCTATAGCGCTAGATATGACCCAGCTGAGACGAAAATACAGTATTCGGCCATCTTCGTTGCTACGTCGTCTTTACATTTCGCAGGAATTTCTGAGGACAGTGGAGACTGCCAGCACAGGAGTGATTGATGAATTTACTGTAAGCAGCCCGTCTACCATACAAGTTAAACAAGCTAACAGCGACCAGCGACCAGTTAATTGGATTCTTTGGAGCACAGTGTCTGATACAGCACTCGTCATCATCCCAGAAGAAGCCGAACTCTTGATCCCTCTCCTCCGAACGATTGGGATGCCAGTTGTACACCTTCTGGTATATGCCGCCCCCGTCACTCGCAAAATGCAAGAGTTAAATCGTCTTGACTTTTACTCAACTCCCACTCTCCCGGAGGACTGGAAACCGCCTCCATGGTTACCCCTCGAACTCGGAATTTTGGGCGGACGACTCTACTTTGAATTCGCCGAATACCACTACATTCACAGGAGTGTACTCTTTAGTACACATAGCAACCTGTTTGACTCAGATGAACACGAAGACGAAGAAGACTCCCAGACCACAGCCAAAAACGCCCTCGCCTTCCTTGGCGAATGGCTCTCCCTCCGTCGCCAAGGACAGGACATCACACACACACCTATGGGATATGTTTGTCAGGGTTGGCAGCTGCGCAGCGATTCTCCATTCTTTATACAAAGGCTTGCCGATGTCAACGTTTTGAGCGACGGTTACACCTTCCAACCAAGTAGCCAAAGCGAGAATGACGTTGGTGAGGATGTTGATAGCGAGGACGAGGATTTTGTCTTTAATGAGGAGGAAGGGAATGAGAATGAAGATGCTGAATAGATGGTTTGTTTCTTGAGTTTGCCTATTTGGTTTTTCTGGCTTTGGCGACTTGGCGTTGGCTACAGAAGATTAGGGTTACTTGCTTTAATATCATTTTCCTGTGTTGGGAGTGTAAGACCATGTCATATTCTATTCTGCACATAGAAACACACACCGCGTACTGCATACTGCATAGTACTTCCCACTGAGGAATATGGGATTAGGTGCAAGTAGCAATGACTATGACAGCTGACGATCCACATGAATAGATTAAAAACAAATAATTGGCGCAATAAAAAGGGAAGAAACCCCACATACTTGTAGGGTCTGCAGACACTGGCCAGTTGTCGCATCCCAGAGTGATAGGAATGACCAGAGCTAGGAGGATCCCTTGCAGTTCTGCAACATATACTGTGGCCTCCGACTGTTCTCCCATGTATGCTGATCGCGCCTCCTGGTGCTTTGGGCAGACTGCTGCTGCTCCCACTCTGCCGATGACCCCGCTTCCATCTGTGTATACTGCTGTTACTGGCTGGCCGTGGGCCGTTATTGTGTTGTGTTCTATACTTGCATTTCTGTTTTCTCAGCAATGACCACCTCTGGCGGGCTTCAATACGGCGCCGTGATGTACGGTTGGATATGCTCCAAACCCTGGAATCTGGTTTGCCCTAGCCTCCGCATGGCGAGTTTGCTAATTTTCTCTAGTGGACTCCACTCCCAGGGGCGCCAACCAGGGCAGATGCATCTGCTCCCTATGGCTTCACCTCCGCGTGCTCTCCTCACCTGATTCCCAGACTGACTTGTTTCAATATGTGTTAGCGCTCCCAGCGCCTGTTTCTCCAGGAGGCCTTTCATAGGTAGCTGATGTGTTTCTATGTTCAACGTTGCTGTTTCTGTGGCTCTGAAAGCACCTGCCATGGCTGCCATAGCCCTGGTATGGATTTGGTTTAGAGTCCGAAGGCGTTTCTGGCGATGATCACTGTCTGTTTTGAGAATGTGCCACGCTGAGCATCCATAGAGGAGTGCTGGAAGCGCCACTTTTTGGTAAATCTGGCACAGCTGTATCAGGCCTGTTCCCCATGTGCTTCCCGCCAGTGTTGCCAGTGGTTTTAGGAGGCGAGTTGCTTTCTTTTGGACATGTCTGATTTGGTCTTCCCACTGGAGTGTTAGGTCCAGTATGATGCCTATATTGTGGCTGACTTATTGGATTTAATCTCTATGCCTCCAATTCTCACTGCTTGTGTTACATCAAACTTCGCCCTGGAGCGAGTGACATGTATGAGCTGGTATTTTGCAGGAGAGAATCTTGATCCATGTTTCCTTGCCCATGTTTCTGCCCTCTGGTGTGCCCATTCAAGGTTCCGGCAGATTTGTTCCACTGATGTGCTTCTCGTGAAGAAGCAAACATCGTCGATCCATCCTGTTGTCTGTATATCTCTGTTGCCACTTCTCCGGTGATGAGAGTCGTGGTGAAAGTCGAGGTGGATTAATAGCTGGTCCGATTACCGAGGCCGACAAATCCCTCATACGGACACACTCGTCTAGATAGCCAAGCACTCATTCTACCATCTATGGTGTCTATAGATATCAATGCCACCCTCTGTGTAATCTAAAGTTCCTCTTCCTATATAGCCTCGTGCAGTCCGGATAATCGACTCCCCGACTTCCCCGACTCGGAGTTTAGCCGCCTTATTGGTTTATCCGTTTCAGAAGGGGAGTGATAAGGATTGATCGGATAAATGGTTGGCCTGAGTAGCGAGGCCAGGAGATTCTTATAGTCGACGTGCGCACACATATTGTAGACTAAGCACTCAATCAGTTGTGTACGTGCATGTACGTTCGTTAGGCGGTATACCTCTTTCGTCAAGCTAGTTTCCTCCATATAGACCTTGTTAGTCCGGAATAATCGACTCCCGATTTTCCCTTTGAGCTACGATCCGAGAGACCCCGCTTCATATAATACGAATTTTACATCTTGAAAACATGCATAAATTCGGCATTCCATGTTTGCACTGTTTGTGGAACCTGAGGATCGAGTCGAACCTGACGAGCGCGACTCCTTAAAAGGTGTCCGGAGACCTAATAATGAGCTGCTCGAGATGGACCCTCGGTTGCCCTTTAGAAGTTTGGGGCGATCAAAGATGGGCAAATTGCCCGGCCCCAACGCTTAGCAGCCTTCTGCATATCTCTTATTATCTTCAGTAAAATCGGCAATCCAAGCCGCGAAATCACTCGCATCGCGGGAAAGATGATGGCTTTGGAAGGGATGATTCCAGGCATCGGCCAGACGAGAAGCTCGATCACAAATTCGAAAGCAATGTCTAACATTGCCCAATTTTATCTTGTTATCTGGAGCAAAAGTTCAGTGGAAGTCGCTGTGTATTTGGCGCACGTAAGCAGTGGCTCTTCTGACCATCGTCTCAACCTTGTTTATTACCCAAGTGGGTAATGACCATTCGTTCCTGTCCTGGACCGACTCAGCACCAACACCAGACATACCATTGATCGATTTCTCGAGCTCTCAACAAATGATTAAGATTATTTATCCCCAAAAACGACCATTATTTATTCAAGTAAAGCTTAGGACCGCAGCTGGAAGCCGGCAATTTTAGTGATCTCAGAAAACGAGCCAAAGGATTCATGTGGAGTTTTGGGGCAAATTCTCGTATTTCTTTGACCAATGCAGTGGCTGTAATTCTCACCTTTTCATGTGGACAGTGTTCCTTCTGTCTACCGTAGGAATACGAAGTGCTGTGCTTGCTATTTGTTTTTATATCTGATCAGGATCATTGAATCAATCTATAACCTCAAAAGCTATGGCCTCTGGGCTTGTACAAATTTATCTTTCCATTCCTGGTCGCAATACCATGCATTTCACGCGTTTACTTTCTCGTTGGATCGTTACATTTTCTTTCCTCGTCTTATTATTCATAATTATGATTGTTGCTCTGTGTCAGCAAAAATCTAGGGAATGGATTCTGGACCATGAGAGTGAGCTCCCGCCGCGAATCCCATTCATGCTAGATAGCGCGGATCGGCAATACCTAGGGCACATGGACAGAAATCCATCGTTGATTGAAGAAATTCCTTGTGCGGAGAATGTACCATGTTGTAATATTCCAACATCAAGAATACCCGAGTTCCAGGTCGTGTTCAAAATGGGGGCATCAGAGCCAATAGATCGAGTGTACTCAAACCTGAATCATACGTCCAAGTGCATTCCAAATGTACTTGTGGTCTCTGATAAAGAACAGAAGATTGGACGCTTCCATGCCCACGATGTCATTGACAATCTGCCTTCGTGGTATCGAAAACATAACAAAGAGTTTAAGGATTATGATAATCTCAACAAGCCCGATACCGATGCAAGCTCTATATCCTATGCCAACGGACACCGGCTTGACAAGTTTAAGTTCTTACCAATGATCGAGTATGCCTATGAGAAAAACCCAAACGCGAAGTGGTTTATCTTCCTCGAAGCGGATACTTTTATTTCTTGGAACAATGTGTTTCAGCTGCTGGATCAATACAATCATAGCCTACCTTTATATTTCGGCTCACCAGCCCCAGGGCGAATCCTCCCAGATGGCAAGAAGACATGGTTTGCTCACGGGGGCACTGGTTATGTTCTGTCTAGTGCGGCAATGGAACTGCTCGTTTCGAGGACAGACTCATTAAACGGGCAATATCTGCCACGATTGAGCGAGCAGTTCGAGACTCTTATTAAGGAAGACTGCTGTGGCGACTCAGTTCTGGGTTATGCACTAGCCTGGAAGGGAATCCCTTTGACTGGGCTTACTCCCATGTTTAATCCACATTCATTGCATATGCTTTCATTTTCTACGGAGAGCTGGTGTATTCCAATTATCAGCATCCACAAGGCCCAGGGGCAAGATATTTCTGGACTTTCAGACTTCGCCGCAGCTAAAAACAAAAGCTTCCCTGTATGTCGTTATTTCATAAATCTTCCCCCTTCAATCCATATGCTGATGAATTCTTCAAAAGAAAAATTCATCGCTCCTTTATGGAGATCTTTTCGAATACCTTCAACTTTCTCACATCGATGTCCTGGACAATTGGGATAATACAGCTCTCGTTCCGCTATTGGAGGTCGAGTCTAATTTAGCACATGAGTCTTTTGCTGCCTGTGCTGAGACCTGCTATAATCACACAGACTGCTTTCAGTTCACATATAAAAGCTCATGGAGATCTAAACAATGCTTGCTCACGAGTGATATTAAGCGAGGGCAAAGAAAGGTACCTGAGCTTAACAGGCGTGGGCGGAACACCTATGTATCAGGTTGGGATATTGGTAAAATCCAGAAATTTGCGGATGCAAATCGATGCGTTGATGCGGAATGGGCTCTACCAGGTATCAACCATTGAAGGTCGCCAAGGAGCCATATTTTGCCCCAAGGACCTCATACGAAACTGCGCTATGAGACTAGTGTAATGGACTATGACACTTGTATTGGATAAGATTAACTTATTAATGACCTAGATGAAAAGTGCCGAGCACCCAACTTGACATAATTTCTCGTAGTAGATGGTGAAAATGTGGGCCGCATCAACTTGATCCCAAATGTCAAAATTTGCCGCATCATTAACCTCATCTGAAACAACACATTCTTGGTCTTTTTCCCACACTCTATTTATGAAAGTATCATCCTGAGGAGCATGAAATAGGTAAGTGGACGGGCAAACCATCTCTCCTTAGTCAATTTGATAGATTTCAATGTACAATGAGTAATTTTCCACTGCAGGTTCATACAAATGTAACCCATACCCTGGCTATAAGTGTCAGTCCCCCAAGACAACAATGTTTGGAGATTCAGTGAAATTAAGATCAATTCCTCAAGGTACAACACTAATGTCAAAGCCGTCATCTATACCAGAAGCACATATGAAAATGTCAGGAAAATCATTCTCGGCAATAGAGCCTTTCTTAAAGAATCACTCTAGATAGTTCTGCAGTGGACGCATTATATATAATTATAATAAATTCATATGTCCTGTCACCTTCAGATATAGCGTGTTGCGTGCTGTCAACTGTATCCTCCAGCGAGTAGGCGAGAGGATGACATATTTCGGAAATGTAAATGAAGAGGCAATCGCTCAGCTCAATCAGAATTTCCAGTTATTCAGCGTAGTTGACAACAGGACGCCACGTTTTGGCCAAACAGCTTTTTCATCCTTCCTTAACAGCCACGGAGCGCTTCCTTCATCTCTAACAAAAGCAGGATCCATACTGTACAGTAGCTTACAATACCTCTCACAAGCCCCCTTTTCTCATCGGCAGCCACTGCCAGAAACCTTGACATCCGAAGAGTTCCTTCGAGCTCTGACATGGATCCACTATGAGAAAGCTTGCTGGGTCAACCGTGAGGGGGGGAGTCACTGCCGGGGTCGCACTCCGGCTGACCACCGTCGATTGCTTTTCGCTTTTCCAGAGTTTCGCAACATATCATGACCGCAGAAATCCGCCCCTGAATGTGAAAGAGTGGCGACATCAGGCGAAGCGCAGAGCATTCGGGCTCCCAGATTCTCGTCTCACAGGGATCAATTGTGATGAGGATGGGGACGAGATATACCATGATGTCTAAGATGTGGTCTTCTCAACCCAACCAATGGTCAGCGAAGTCTTAGCACCAGTTGAACGGGATGAATTTCGATCCATCGTCAAGCAGCTTAATGGGAATGATGTTAGTCTTCGTAAGCTTATTATTTCTCCTGAAAGATTTCATGTCTTGGTCAAATTGCTTCCCATCGCACAGTTTGGGCACTGTGATATGCTTCCAGACGAGCAGCTCCCGGGGCTTGACTGTGTCGCAGACTATTGTGAAATCATTCCATCGAATCACAGACTGAGGAATCACTTGGTCAATGTTTGATGATGCTGCCAAAACAGTAGTATGCTAAACCTTTAGTATCCTCCATAAGTAAGCACCACTAACTGTCTTAACCATTGCTTTTTGAGTCATTTTATACTGCACCTTTTAACCTTTTAACCTTTTGGGACAGCCAAGAACCTTTGCCGACCTTGAACAGGTTATTCCTGTGTCAGGAAAGATTCTTACGCTTCACAAGCTAACTCAATTGGCCTCTATTCTTGATTGCAATTTTGCCTGGGACGACCTTCTCCCTTACCAATACAACCCTTTCGATAACACCAATACGGCCTCAAGCCTTGCTGAAACCATTGATACCTTAGAAGGTCCAATCCTTCTTGGATCTGGCAAGGCCTTGCACGAAGCGCAACCCAAGACGCTGTTTTCGGGGCGTTCATTGCTAACACTACCTACGACGGCACTGACATTCAGCCAGAGGCCCAAGTCGACCATGATAGTACCCTACTGTTTCAGCTGAGCCCTGTCCATGATATCTTCTGAGGCAAAGTTGGACAGGCCAGCTGGCCAATGGTCAGGAAAGAACTTTCTAGATGGGAAAGATAAGGCTGTTTACAAACCAAGCAAATGGAGGGGCACTTGGAGTACACAAGTCGAAGTTAAAGCCATTGAGGTTTGGAATCATTTCTACTGATATGCTATAAGTGACTAGGTACCAGTATCAGTTGCTTCATTTGATAAAATTCTTTATTAAAGGCAGCGCATGACTCCTTGTGAGCCATGAATATCACTAAATATTTAACTTCATAAGCAAAGCCCTCAGTCGCTTCCGACGAGCACGTTTGATGAGGACGCGCCTCCAGCTCCAGGGTGACGAGTTCTCGCCTTCTCGTGGTGTCCGGCGTCAGTACTCATTATTTGATGAGGAAGCCAAGAAGAATACCCCTATGGTGCTGGTTACGCGGATGTTCTAATGCCGGGTGACAGCGCCATCGATGGCCCTTGTGTGGGGACACTTTACCACAATAGTCTTGAATATTAATACCACCATTTTCGGATAAATACAGTTCTCTACATAGCTTAGCCTCGTGCAGTCTGGATTATCAACTCCCCGAAACCCCGAGCCTGAACTACCCGCTTCAGATTTCGCGAAGAGTACGTAGTATGGCGCAATAATAATGGAGAAGAGACCCGCGCATATTTAGCCGACCGCCCGCCCGATGATCCGACGCATGAGCAACCATGGAAGAGGGCCAGGAACAGGAACACCAAAGAGGGCTAGAGGTGTCCAGAGCAAAGAGATTGAGATCTAAATCAGGTGAGAGTTCCAAACTATATGATTTAGGTATACTTATAATGTAGGTTGCAGTACCTGTCGTTCCCGCAAGGTAAAGAGAGCATCCGGATAAGTCGAATAGAGAAGTGCTAACGTTGCAGGTCAAATGCGACGAAAGACCCGGAGGCTGCGACAACTGCCGTAGATTGAAATTGACTTGCATCGTATCAGCATCTAGTCCACAGGTGCAACATGGAGAAAGTCGTACAGCAAAGGTAAAACGTACCTATCGCTCCTGCACTGCGTGTCGGACTGCCAAAGCAAAATGCTGCGGATCAAAACCAGAGTGTCATCGCTGCCAACAGAAGCAGACGAATTGCGTCTACGAGGATAAAACTCAACCCCGGTGGACTAATATCCTGACGAGGAGGGCAGACTCGCGACAAGGCGAACCAAGCTGGAGTCCAGTGCAGACCCGCGAGGCCAGCAGGGTCTCCTCGCCAGAGCTGTCAAGAACGCAGAGGGCGTTAACACTGCAAAGGGTCGAGAACTCCTCACCGCTGGATTGGCTGGAGACAGCTAGTCTTCCTGAAGATCCAGTCAAAATCGGACTCTTGGTACAAGAATACTTCAGCAATATTAGTCCGATTCGTTGCTTTGCTTTCGTTCATCAGCCGTCATTTTTACAGAGGCTAGATACTGGGCTTGCTAGCGAGTCTCAAAGACATGCTCTGCTGCATATCATTTGTGCCTTGGGTGCTCAGTAAGTTTTCTTTTCCTTTCTTTTTCTTTTTTATAGCCTCTCCAGGAGGCTAATAAGACAGATTCTATGCTCTCGAGTATAGTAAAACAATTGAGGAAATCCCCCCTCGATCAGTGCTTAACATGGGGAGTGCATGGGCCAAGACAGCGCAACGACTGGTCTTGGAAGAATTGGGCTGTGTGACTATCGACAATTTAATGGTATGCTTCTATTCAAGGTCGTTCAATCGGAGAGTGTGCTGACCCTCAGGCAACTATTCTTCTGCATGACTATGCCCTCCGCATGGGCCACTTTGCTAACGCTTTCATGTTGAGCTCTTTGACAACTCGCATGACACAGGCGCTACAGATAAACCTGGAATACAACACAGATATCCTCTGCAAAGAAAGTACCGGTCTCTCGGTCACTGAAAAGGAGTCCCGTCGTCGACTAATGTGGAGCTGTTATGCTCTCGATGCTCTGGTGGGCAGCGGAGTTGATCAACTCACCTTGATGGACGAGAAACATATCAAAGTCCAACTACCTTGCCATGATCACAACTTTTTGCAACAAATACCTTCCATTACCGAGCTCCTCGAGCCTGGGCAGGTATTGCGTTTCGCTCCCGTTACGTCACACCCCGAGGCAGCCCAGAATATGGGGATCATGGCATATTTCATCCGCCATGTCGCCATTCGCAAGCGAGTCCTGTGGTATATCAAACACCTGGATCTTGCTATGCTTCCGTGGTTGCCAGACTCGGAATTTGCCATATTGACTGCAGACTGTCGGGCGTGGTATGAATCTCTACCTGCCAGCTTGCAGTTTACTCCGGATATTATTTACATGCATAAAGCGACTTCGCGACTTGGTGCTCTTTGTGTGTTACACTGTTCTCATTTCGAGACCATGTGCGACTTGTATCGTCTGAGTGCGCCAGCATTATACAAACTACGAGCAGCGTTTGAGTTTCCTCCGGAACAGCATGATTTCCTCTGTCATTTAAAAAGGATCTTGTTTGACTCTGCGAAGAACCTCGCAAGAATAATTGCCGTGACAGCAAATCACGGAGAGTCGATGCTAGCAGATTCAAGACTTCCTATCATTACGTATGATAGTTGTCGTATTATGGTGTATCATTGCACACAAATCATTGATCCAATGGCAGAGGAGAGTAAAGCTTTGCTTCGGGAAACACTGGGTCATCTGAAGACCAATATCTCTGCCTTAAAGAAAATGCGGTCTTTGAATGCAATTGCAGAATCACTGGTATGGTTTCCATGCCTTGCGATATAAACGCTAACGAATGTCAGTGTTCTGTTGCGGAAACCATGTTAAGACGTTCCGGCATTGAGTCTGAGGTTGTACGCCAAAACAATATCATTCCTGACGATCCATACTCGTCACCAGACGAAGATGGACAAAGCCCAGGCATCGCTCGTGAGAGAAGCTACGTCAATGTCGAATCGTATGCTAGGTCAAGAGCTCCTGGAACACCACCACAGAGGACTCCTGACTCCGTGTTGAATCCTCTTTCAATATACCGTCTGGCGAGAAAATCCGTTCCTGAACGACATGCACCAGAGACAACTTCATCTAGTGTCAACTGTACAGAGCAGCAGGTAGTGCAGGACGCCGGTAATATCAACCAGGCTTATCTTAACGATTTGCAGACGCTGCTCATGTCAGATCTTAGCTGGGAATGGCAGCCCGCTGATACAGCTGTCGGATCTGAAATCGATGCAGCCTGTCTCTTACCCTGGACGGGAGTTCCAAATAGCAATACAGACTCGTGGTTGCCAACCTTTCCATTTGGATAGTTCATGATAATCAATACATTTGAATATAAAATATGCTATCAGCTTGGCCGAGCTACTCCGCATCCAAAGGACAAACAGGCGGCGTATTGTTAACCTGAATCCCACCCCTCTTTTTCTCCTCGCTATCGTGAAACGGCAACTTCCATCCCCCTTCTGATTCTGGCGTCGACAACCAGAGCCTCATCAAATGACGTCGCTTGACCGGATTTCCGTGCTCATCCACTGCACCAGGAGGATGATCCTGGTATGCTGTCCTGGAATGAAAAACATGTGCATTACTCACGAACTGGATATCTCCGGGCGCAAGGATCATGTGCAAAGAAACTCTGGCACACGTTTCCTCAAACACTTTCATAGCATATTTCTGCTCCTCAGACAACGGCGGAATAACCGCATTAGGGCCAGAATTAAACCTCGCTAGCGAGGTCACATTGTTCGGGTCAAATTTGGCGTAAACGCGCTGGCTCTTGGGATCATTCTCGAGATACCAAATACTTCCTCTTATCCATTGTTCTTCGCCCTCGCTAACTTCGCCTTTTCGGTCCAAGTACCAGTTTGGCTCGGCGAGTGTTTTAACTACATCTGGATGGGATTTCTGAAGCTCGTTGAAGACATGGTGGGTAGAAGCGATGTCTGATTCTCCACCGGAGAAAGATTGAGCGATACAGAGAAGTCCCACTATGTCGGAGCCGTCGGTGTGAAAGAATTGCCTATTCCGTCAGTATCTCTTATCCTTAGCAATGCGATAGCAACATACCGTGCATTGGTCCGGTAAATGCGTACTCTGTCTGTCTTAGTCGGATCTTCACCTAAATCTTTGACGTGACCAAGGACATGACCACGTCCATTCTGACTGACAAAGTAACCGAGATAAGTTCCCAATCCCATATAAGCAGTGGCACACTTGCGCAAATCCCAATCTTGAACTGGTAGTCCGCGAAAGAGCCAGAAGCCCTGACCATTGATGAGTTCATTACGCAGGATGTCCATTCGTGATGAGAGTGTGGGGAGGGGGAAGAGATCCTAAACATGTTAGGTGTGCTATTTATAATTGACAAAAATAAGACATACCTTGGTTATACCCGTCAATGGTATATCAGCAGCAATAAACCAATTCGCCGCAGCATTTATCTCAGCCACTTCTTCCGGAGTGAAATGATGAATCCATCGTCCTGGATTATCGCGGTAGTCCGCTGCTTTCCAGACAGTAGGACCTACGATCTTCTTAGGGAATTCATGATATGAACGGACCGCATTATAAACAGGAGGGTGCTGGCCGGATGTTTTGAGGCCATCTGGAAAGGCGATTCTGGAGTTGGTTGTTTGTGTAGAGGGGGAAATGGTGTCAACAAGTGAAGGAGCCATTTTGAATTGACGGGTCTAGCGTACGAGACTGGGAGATTAACTGAGTGTATTTATATTGTTCTGCTTGTGATCATCAGTCATTATCGGGTCGGTAGACACGGGTTGTCGCTTATAAGCGATGAACCGTAACTGTATACAATGTAGTCAAATCACGCCCTCTCAAACATGTCTCGACTGTGTCGGATCTTTATTTCCATTGTCTACCAAGTCATCAACCAGGTCATCGTCATATTCTGTCTAAAAATACTATTTAATCACTTTAATCAACATCTCAAGTTCATTTGATATAGAAGAACACAAATATCACAATGGCTATGTCCATACCAGCGTGGAAAAGGAACGCCCCAACCCCATACTCGAGGTTATATATGGCGTGGCAAACAGAATATGGAATCAAACAGGCATTTTGTCAATGATATGCCAGCTGTTACTCCGATTTCACGAATTTAAGAGGGGAAACCTGGCTGTTACCCAAGGTCATTTGTTGGCACTAGAGTAATGGCACCTCTGATGTATACATCCAGGTTGATGGTCTCCACGAAAAACATTAGATGAAGGTGTTTGGGAATATAAACGCAACTGTTATGATTCCTGCAGACGTTCTTGTGTCTTCTAGAGGTAGACGTAATCTTTGAATTACTGTTGCTGTCATGCTAAGTGCCATGAAGAAGGCGTAAATACAAGAGTACCAAACGACGGCCGAGAAACCCAGAGAAAAAAATGACGAAGCACCCAGTCAAGGTGGTCTTACAGAGGACATGGGTTGGTAGGCCAAAGCATCGAACATTCCAACTGGAAGTCAGCAAGCTCCATAGAGAGCTTACATGACAGCAAAAAATATTCAAGGCAGCTTTAGAGGGGCAAGAATTGTGATCTCAGGCTTAAAACTAATTACTAGGCTAGACATGAAGCTGCAGACGCTAATTCCTATTGAAGGGGTCCCTGGGATACCTACTCTTAGAGTGTCACGGACGGCCCCGTGACCCCGCCCCGAACCCGCCCCAAAGCCCGCTGGGCCGGGGTTTGGGGCAGAGGTGCTCGCCCCGCCCTGGGTTTGGGGCAGAGATGCCCGCCCCGCTGATTTTTGGGGCGCCCCGTTGGGGCGGGCTGAGTTGGGGCAGCGGGGTTTGGGGGTGGCCCAGGGCCCGGTTAAGCCCCATTACAGAGCCAAACATATAGTATTGTATGGTATCTATACTGTGTAATGATTACAT